>NW_022261982.1:522961-542563 GCF_002021735.2 Oncorhynchus kisutch | reverse complement strand
CTCCCCTCCTCACCTTTTCCCTCTCTTCTCTTCCTCAATCCACACTCTCCCTGTTTCCAACTCCTCCCGTCCCTCTCCCTGCTCCCCTCCTCACCTTTTCCCTCTCTTCTCTTCCTCCCAACCCACACTCCTCCCTGTTTCCACCTCCTCCGTCCCTCTCCCTGCTCCCCTCCTCACCTTTTCCCTCTCTTCTCTTCCTCCAACCCACACTCCTCCCTGTTTCCAACTCCTCCCGTCCCTCTCCTGCTCCCCTCCTCACCTTTTCCCTCTTCTTTCTCTTCCTCCAATCCCCACTCCTCCCTGTTTCCAACTCCTCCCGTCCCTTCTCCCTGCTCCCTCCTCACCTTTTCCCTCTCTTCTCTTCCTCCAATCCACACTCCTCCCTGTTTCCAACTTCCTCCCCGTCCCTCTCCCTCTCCCCTCCTCACCTTTTCCCTCTCTTCTCTTCCTCCAACCCACACTCCTCCCGGTTTCCAACTCCTCCCGTCCCTCTCCCTGCTCACCTCCTCACCTTTTCCCCTCTCTTCTCTTCCTCCAACCCACACTCCTCCCTGTTTCCAACTCCTCCCGTCCCTCTCCCTGCTCACCGCCTCACCTTTTCCCTCTCTTCTCTTCCTCCAATCCACACTCTCCCTGGTTTCCAACTCCTCCGTCCCTCTCCCTGCTCTCCCCTCCTCACCTTTTCCCTCTCTTCTCTTCCTCAATCCACACTCCTCCCTGTTTCCAACTCCTCCCGTCCCTCTCCCTGCTCCCATCCTCACCTTTTCCCCTCTCTTCTCTTCCTCCAATCCACACTCCTCCCTGTTTCCAACTCCTCCCGTCCCTCTCCCTGCTCCCCTCCTCACCTTTTCCCTCTCTTCTCTTCCTCCAATCCCCACTCCTCCCTGTTCCAACTCCCCCCGTCCCTCTCCCTGCTCCCCCTCCTCACCTTTTCCCTCTCTTCTCTTCCTCCAATCCCCACTCCTCCCTGTTTCCAACTCCTCCCGTCCCTCTCCCTGCTCCCCTCCTCACCTTTTCCCTCTCTTCTCTTCCTCCAATCCCCACTCCTCCCTGTTTCCAACTCCCTCCCGTCCCTCTCCCTGCTCCCCTCCTCACCTTTTCCCTCTCTTCTCTTCCTCCAATCCACACTCCTCCCTGTTTCCAACTCCCCCCGTCCCTCTCCCTGCTCCCCTCCTCACCTTTCCCTCTCTTCTCTTCCTCCAATCCCCACTCCTCCCTGTTTCCAACTCCTCCCGTCCCTCTCCTGCTCCCCTCCTCACCTTTTCCCTCTCTTCTCTTCCTCCAATCCCCACTCCTCCCTGTTTCCAACTCCCCCCGTCCCTCTCCCTGCTCCCTCCTCACCTTTCCCTCTCTTCTCTTCCTCCAATCCCCCACTCCTCCCTGTTTCCAACTCCTCCCGCCCCTCTCCCTGCTCCCCTCCTCACCTTTTCCCTCTCTTCTCTTCCTCCAACCCACACTCCTCCCTGTTTCCAACTCCTCCCGTCCCTCTCCCTGCTCCCCTCACCTTTTCCCTCTCTTCTCTTCCTCCAATCCACACTCCTCCCTGTTTCCAACTCCTCCCGTCCCTCTCCCTGCTCCCCTCCTCACCTTTTCCCTCTCTTCTCTTCCTCCAATCCACACTCCTCCCTGTTTCCAACTCCCCCGTCCCTCTCCCTGCTCCCCTCCTCACCTTTTCCCTCTCTTCTCTTCCTCCAACCCACACTCCTCCCTGTTTCCAACTCCTCCCGTCCCTCTCCCTGCTCCCCTCCTCACCTTTTCCCTCTCTTCTCTTCCTCCAATCCACACTCCTCCCTGTTTCCAACTCCTCCCGTCCCTCTCCTGCTCCCCTCCTCACCTTTTCCCTCTCTTCTCTTCCTCCAACCACACTCCTCCCTGTTTCCAACTCCTCCCGTCCCTCTCCCTGCTCCCCTCCTCACCTTTTCCCCTCTCTTCTCTTCCTCCAACCACACTCCTCCCTGTTTCCAACTCCTCCCGTCCCTCTCCCTGCTCCCCTCCTCACCTTTTCCCTCTCTTCTCTTCCTCCAACCCACACTCCTCCCTGTTTCCAACTCCTCCCGTCCCTCTCCCTGCTCCCCTCCTCACCTTTTCCCTCTCTTCTCTTCCTCCAATCCCCACTCCTCCCTGTTTCCAACTCCTCCCGTCCCTCTCCCTGCTCCCCTCCTCACCTTTTCCCTCTCTTCTCTTCCTCCAATCCACACTCCTCCCTGTTTCCAACTCCCCCCGTCCCTCTCCCTGCTCCCCTCCTCACCTTTTCCCTCTCTTCTCTTCCTCCAATCCACACTCCTCCCTGTTTCCAACTCCCCCCGTCCCTCTCCCTGCTCCCCTCCTCACCTTTTCCCTCTCTTCTCTTCCTCCAATCCACACTCCTCCCTGTTTCCAACTCCCCCCGTCCCTCTCCCTGCTCCCCTCCTCACCTTTTCCCTCTCTTCTCTTCCTCCAATCCACACTCCTCCCTGTTTCCAATTCCCCCCGTCCCTCTCCCTGCTCCCCTCCTCACCTTTTCCCTCTCTTCTCTTCCTCCAATCCCCACTCCTCCCTGTTTCCAACTCCCCCCGTCCCTCTCCCTGCTCCCTCTCCTCACCTTTTCCCTCTCTTCTCTTCCTCCAATCCCCAGTCCTCCCTGTTTCCAACTCCCCCCGTCCCTCTCCCTGCTCCCTCTCCTCACCTTTTCCCTCTCTTCTCTTCCTCCAATCCCCACTCCTCCTGTTTCCAACTCCCCCCGTCCCTCTCCCTGCTCCCTCTCCTCACCTTTTCCCTCTCTTCTCTTCCTCCAATCCCCACTCCTCCCTGTTTCCAACTCCCCCCGTCCCTCTCCCTGCTCCCCTCTTCACCTTTTCCCTCTCTTCTCTTCCTCCAATCCACACTCCTCCCTGTTTCCAACTCCTCCCGTCCCTCTCCCTGCTCCCCTCCTCACCAATCCCCACTCCTCCCCCCAGAGAAGTTTGTGGGCTGTGCGGTCCCCCGGCGGTCTGGAGGCTATGTGATCGGAGAGGGACGGAGTTTTGGAGCGCTGGACTGGGAGTCCAAGTCCATCTCCACCATCGCTGTCATCGATGAAGACAAACCCAACAACCGCTTTAATGACGGCAAGGTGGACCCTGCTGGACGCCTCTTTGCAGGTAGAGATTGATAGATCAATTAATTTGACAATCCATTAATCCATCAACCTCTCTTCTACCGCATCTGTTTTGTGTTCCATGTAATGTTCTGTTAACTGTGTTCTGTCAGGTACCATGGCGATAGAGGAACGTCCTACAGTTCTAGAGCTGAAGCAGGGTTCTCTGTTCTCCCTGAACAAGGACCACATTGTAGTCAAACATTTCAATCAGGTGACACAAGGGTGGAAGTGGAATGTTCTCAATGATCGTTTCTAGCATAAACAGTTGTGTTAGTGTGAGATAAACAGTACCAAAGACTAATCCTATAAGGTATTAGATGAAAAGAGACTGAAGCTATCCTTTATGTTGCTATTTTTATTATTTGACCAGGTGGACATCTCAAACGGTCTGGACTGGTCTCTGGACCACAAAACCTTCTACTACATAGACAGCCTCACCTACACTGTGGAAGCTTTCAACTATGACATCAACACCGGGAGTATCAGTGAGGGACACACACACACACACACACACACACACATAAACCTTGTACTACATCGACAGCCGTGTGTGTGTGTGTGTAGGTAACCGGCGGATGGTGTATAAGATGGACGAGGGGGAGGGGATTCCTGATGGCATGTGTATTGACGCAGACGGTAGACTCTGGGTCGCCTGTTACAGTGGAGGCAGAGTGATACAGATTGACCCACAGACAGGTGTGTGTGTACCTGCCTATATGTGTCAGTGCGTAACAGTTACAGTATATTGTAATATGAAGGTAAAAACCACCAATCTCTCCCTCTGCTGCCTCCCTCTCTCATTTCTCCCTCTCCATCTTCCCTCCCCCTCTTCTCTCTCTCTGCTGCCTCCCTCTCTCATTTCTCCCTCTCCATCTTCCCTCCCCCTCTTCTCAGGGGTGCGTTTGCAGACAGTGAAGCTACCGGTGGATAAGACAACATCATGTTGTTTCGGGGGTAGAGACTATTCAGACCTGTACGTGACCTCAGCCTGTAAGGGAATGGATGAGGCAGACATGGCCAAGCAACCGCAGGCAGGATGTGTCTTTAGGGTACGTGTGTGTCAGTGGAGGCTCCTCGGAGGAGGAAGGGGAGGACCATCCTACGCAGTAAATTTCAGAAAATAAAAAAAGTGAAACATTAAAAAAGTGATCCTTTTTAGATGAAACTATACTGAATGTATTCACATGTGACCAAATAACTGATTAAAACACTGTTTTGTAATGGTCTACAGTAGCCTGAACAGCTCTGTGGTAGCACCATGGTGTAGCCAGAGGACAGCTATTTTCCATCCCCCTCTGAGTACATTGACTTCAATACAAAACCTAGGAGGCTCATGGTTCACACCCCCTTTCATAATCATGACGACTTCCAGAGGACCTCCAACATATCAGAGTTCTTGCAGCAAGAACTGACATGTTGTCCACCCAGTCAAAGGATCAGAGAATGAATCTAGTACTGAAAGCATAAGCTACAGCTAGCTAGCACTGCATGGGAGTAGGGGAGTAGTTGACTCAAAGAGAGAGAAAGACTATAGTTGAACAGTTTTTAACAAATTAATTACTTAAAAAATTGAGAAGCATCAGAGAGAAAGAGGGAGAGAGAGAGAGAGCTGTTGTAGGCATATTTCATTGTAATTTTTCACTTTCACTTACCTAATTTAGACTACTCAAACATCTGGCTAGTAGTTTAGTAGCCTAAACCTATTGGTTGCAATGAGCTGGGCAAATGGAATATGAATGACAGTCATCCAATATGCTGTATTAGAAATAAGGCCATGCTCATAAATATAAAATATATTCCTCCCTAATCTGAAATGGCACCGACCACCACTGGGGTGGGTTTTATTCAGCCTGTGTTTTATTCTCCTTGCAGATCACAGGCCTGGGTGCAAAGGGCATTCCTGCCAATTCATTCACTGGATGAGTGACACAACGGAAACACTGAAAACCGCCCCTTGTCAATCATTCCATGATGATCAACCAGTAACTCGGCTGCACAACTGAACTGCGCCCACTGACCACTAATCTCTCTAATAAAATAATGTGACTTTATGATTTTAAGCAAAACTCAACATGCCTCAGTTATAGTTACTGTACTTCATGTATTCGTAGGTTATTGTATATCTTCTGTCCAATAAAAAAGCTACAATTGATAGGTAGTTTGTATGAGGACTCTTATTTTGACACAATTCTCACTGTTATGCCATTGCTACCCGACGTCACGTTTTTTTTCTTGGGGTAACTGGAATGTCCCCTTCCTGCTGAAGAGAATGCGGAAGCAAGAATAGGACCAAATGGGAAAGGGCATTTTCATCTCTTTCTAGTCACAGACCCGGGTGAAATCCAACATATCTACAGCATTGTAACTGTGGTCCTGCTACATTCCACTCGCTGTTTACAAGCTATCATCAATAGTAGATATCAATAGGTGGTGGAAATGGAGCGCGGAGACGCATCGTCCACTAACGCAGACTGGATGTCTCAACTGCCAGAGGAACTGTGGGCTACACCGCTTTGGGACCTGGCGATACCCGGTGAGAATGAACTTAATAATGTCGAGTGATAGCCTACTGTTATCCTTTTTATTTCGATTACAAAAAGAGTTTGATATAGAATAGAGTACAAGCTATTGTAACGACCCTGGGTTTATAAGCACGGATATTGACTGCCACTTGAATATGCTTTTGGGGCACAGTCGATTGCGCACTGGACTTCGGGCTAGAAGGTTGAGGGTTCGAGACCTGTTCCCTGCCTGTTTCATTACACTATGTTTATATGGGACTAGCCTAGAGAGAACATTTGTCACGAGTTTCATTAGAGGAAGTCAGCCTGTTTTTTCAAACCTATTCAGTCCCTTTCCTTGATGTCATATGACTGCGCTTTTGTGTCTTTCTTTTTGTCTCTGCTTTCAGGGAGTCATGACAGCATGAGTTACTGCCTGGATACACACTCTCCTGTCTTGGGTTCTGAGTCGTTCATGCTGCAGTTTCTGGATCGACTGGCACCCTGCATTGTACGCCCCTGTGTGTACCGCTGGGCCACCACACAGGCAGGCTTCACACACATGTTGGTTTTCCTATCCTTGTGGGGACTAAACTATTGATTCCCATTCAAAATCCTATTTTCCCCAACCCTAACCGTAACTGTAACCCTAAACCCAACTCCTAACCTGAAAAGATCCTTTTTTCCTTGTGGGGACTGGCGAAATGTCCCTTGTTTTTTTCCCTTGTTTTACTATCCTTGTGAGCACTTCTGGTCCCCACAAGGATAATAAAACCCAAAAAACACACACCAAACACACAACACACTGCAGACAGAGAACTGTGTGTGTGTATTATCAATATTATATACAATCTAAGTTAGAGATTGTCCCTGTCCTTTTCTCCCATAGGCGTGGTGTATTCCTGATCAGTTGGATGCTGGAATCCGGTTCTTCGATCTACGGATCGCCCATAAAAACATTAAAAATACACAAGACTTGCTAAAAACACACAACACAGATGACACGCTGTACTTCGCACACGCGATTTATACGCTACAGACTGTAAAGGTATGGTATAGTAAACACACATGCCATTCTGCTGTGTGAATCTTCTGTACTCAATGTGAGAGCATATGCACTAGAAATATTATTCACAATCGTGTGTGTGTGTGTGTGTGTGTGTGTGTGTGTGTGTGTGTGTGTGTGTGTGTGTGTGTGTGTGTGTGTGTGTGTGTAGGAGGCCCTGTCAACCATGGCTGTGTGGTTGGAGCAGCACCAGAAGGAGGTAGTGATCCTGTCCTGTTCCCACTTCTACCTGCTGACGGACTCTGAGCACCAGGCCCTGGTCTGCTACATCACTAAGCTGTTTAAAGACAAACTCTGCCCCCCACAGGTACAGGATAGACAAGACCCCACTACTGCCTGTCTCAGTCAGGGTTGGGGTCAGTTCAGTTTTCAGGAAGTGGTGTTAGTTGGGGTGAGTTCATGTTTTCAGGAAGTGGTGTTAGTTGGGGTCAGTTAAGGTTTCAGGAAGTGAAGTGTCCATTGTTTTCTGTGTTTTATTGGCATGAAAGGTGAATGAACTCTTGTGTGTGTGTGTGTAGGAGACTCCCTATCTGAGCCAGTGCTGGGCTCTGGGGCAGCAGGTCATCATTTCGTACGACGATGAGACGATTCTTCACCAACACAAGGAACTATGGCCTAAGATCCCTTACTGGTACGCTCTGTGTGTGGGACTCTGTGTGTGGGACTCCGTGTGTTAAACCTGTAACCTTTGACCCTTTACAGGTACGCTGACTCGGCAGACCCCAAAGAGGTAATTTCTTACCTGGAGGAGCAGAAGGCCCAAGGAAGAGCAGGTTAGTGTGTGTGTGTGTGTGTGTGCGCGTGGGCTTGCGTATCCTTTGATTGACAGCTGAGCTCTTTGATTGACAGCTCATTTCTTCACCTCTGGGCTGAACCTGACAGAGGACACTGCTGTGGTGGTCTGCAACCCCTGTCTGACGATGAGGAAGTTAACGATGAAGAGTTTCTCCCTGCTGCTGGACTGGGTGGAGAAGCAGACTCCTGGACCGAACCAGACCGCTGTCAACATCATCTGTGGAGACTTTGTGGGTCTGAACCACTTTGCCTCTGTGGTTATCGGGCTCAATAAGAAACTGCTGAAGACAGAGAGCCACAGATGACTCACAGGGGATGGAATGAGACCGACAGATAAACATGCACAGAATCCCAAATGGCTTCTAGCTGCTTCTCCCTATGCAGTTGTGGAGATCTGAGAGGTTTGGTTAGGTGTAATCAACATGGTACTCTGATACACTAGATCAGGGGTGTCAAACTCATTCCATGGAGGGCCTAGTGTCTGTGGGTTTTTTGGTTTTTCCTTTCATTTAGGCCTAGACAACCAGGTGAGGAGTTCCTTACTAATTTGGGAGGGGCAAAAACCCACAGACACTCGGCCCTCCGTGGAATGAGTTTGACACGTGCACTACTAGATCATGTGAATGAGTTTGACACGTGCACTACTAGATCATAGGAATGAGTTTGACACGTGCACTACTAGATCATAGGAATGAGTTTGACACGTGCACTACTAGATCATGTGAATGAGTTTGACACGTGCACTACTAGATCATATGAATGAGTTTGACACGTGCACTACTAGATCATAGGAATGAGTTTGACACGTGCACTACTAGATCATATGAATGAGTTTGACACGTGCACTACTAGATCATATGAATGAGTTTGACACGTGCACTACTAGATCATATGAATGAGTTCCCATGTTTCCCTGTCTACCTACAGCACAGGGTGTCAGGTTTACTGTGTTGATAATGAGTATGATGGATACAATGAGAGGTTTTTGCATTCTAAAGTGATGCCACAGGAAAAGTTTCATCAGATGGACAATATCATTTATTTTCTATATGCAAATACATAAATGTCTATTGAACTTTCTGTTTGAGGCATCTTTATTTCAAACATCATTAACACTAACAACACCTTGAAATAGTCATGTTTTTAGCAGGTGTGACTTTATAAAATAAACCACTTCCTCACAGCTGAGAATGACTACCCTGAGAAATAGTCATGTTACAGCAGGTGTGACGCCCTCATGTGTTCAAACAGCAGAAGTGCAGTACAACATGTTGCAGGGACAGATCTGTTGGCACTAGTTTAAAACAGAAGCTCACAAAAAGGTCGATAAAAGTGTATGGTGAAACAAAAGAATACATTTAATCATATAAAAAAGGAAAAAGCAGAAATGGCAGATCACTGAACAAAAGATCCAGTTCAACTCACCTAACAAGGTGCATAATTAATGCCACCATTAACTGTAGAAAAATGGATACAGTGTAGAAAATATAGTGAACACATGTTACATAAACAGAGATGTAATTCACAAATGGCACACAGTAAGGCACTTCACTGATACAGACAGAAAACTATCAAATGAAGAAAGACGACGGAATATCTAGCAGTTCAAATCTAATTAATGAAATATAATCTAACTCCTTCAAAAGGCAATTATTTCTGGAAAATAAGCAATATGGCCTCCTGCTCTAAAGTCTCTATATGGGAAGATCTCAATTGCATACTCATTGTCTCCTTCTCAAAACAGATTGGAAGAGAAGGTCTGAGGGGAAGGAACTCTGGTTCTCATGTAATGGGTTTTGAGAAAGGTACGAGGAGAGAGGACGCGTGGAGTATGTAATTGACACCTTCCCTATGACTTTGGTTTACCTTCTCTTATCACATGCCCCTTCACATCTCCTTCAGCAGAATCCCATAGGGGCGGATGGAGCTCTCCACAATCCTCCTCTCTTCTTCCTCAGATGTGCCATCTTTAACTGGAACAAGCCAGTAGTCAACTCTCTTACAGATCTTCCGTTGGGCTGGGTTGATACGGTTCTGAAGGACTATCCTGTAGGTTTTCCCGTTTGTCTTCGACACAAAGTCTCTAGCGTAGCCGCTGGCTTGGCTGAGGTCAGGAGTGGAGTAGATGCCTCGCCCGTAGAGCTGCCTGTCTCCTACTTTATAGTGGGACTGGATGATGCCTTTAGCCCCGTCCTCGCTGGTACCGTGGTATGACACTGGCCACTCCCCGGGGTATGAGTATGTCCGAATCCCGTTTGGACCGAGCCATGTGTTATCTCCGTATTTGTCCAGAACCTTCAACGCGATCCGTTTCCATCCACACGGTCTCGTGTAACTCTCATCGCCTCTCTCAAAACTCTCAGAGTCGGAAACGTTGGTGAAGTCATAATCAAACTTCCTATCGAAGAATGTTGCCTCATCCACAAAGAGTTCGGTGTTGATTACCTTTATTTTGTCCTGGCTGGAGAAAAGCACTGATAACCCCCATGTCAACCATGAGACAGGGCTGAGCCACTGCAGGAGAGAGGTGACGCCCAGGACAGAACCAATGAGAAAGCCTTCCACAGTCAAAAGGTTTTCAGGTGTCTTGCCAGGGTTGTTCCTCTGAAATTCAGACAAGGGCCTCACCGTGGCTCCCATTGCCACTGATAGGGCCTCATAGCGTACACCCTCGTCAAGCATGACTGGTCTGAGAACAGTTGTTAAAAGTGAAAGCCTCTTAAACCAGTAAGGATATGTGTCTGTAGCTGATCGTGGAGCAATCGTTAGCAGCTAACACCTCAAACTTCTCTCAGGCACTCGGTCTGTATTTGTCCATTGTCTTGGCAAACTAACCGAATGAAAAACCTTCTGGCTACTACAGAAATACTGTCTCCACCCACATTGACAGACTTTCAGTTTCATTTTTAGACTTGGTAGAATTAGGAAGAACATACCACTGGTCTTGGGCAGGGGACAAGGCTTATAAACAGGAAGTCAATAGCAGACTAGCTGGGACAACTTGACTCTGAATAGAAAGGAAATCCAGCACACAACATCCTGCACCACAGTTAAGTTGTCTGACTGCAGGAGCCTTCGTCAGGCGGTCATTGCTTCCCCCCCCCCCCCCCCCATATACCCTGTGGACTTTGGACTGATCTGAATTTATATGTAGGCTAGTTAACTTGTGAATCTTCTGTGAACTTTTACTCAAATGCTGAACTAGCATAGGCATACTTTTTATTTTATCTCAGACTTTTATAGCCTACTGGACTCATAGGGAGCTAGTCTCTCACATTATTTTGTTGGGAGGAGTGACTATGGACTTCCATTAGCTAGCCCTACAATGTAGAAAACGGTACAAATAAAGCAAAACCCTTGAATGAGTAGGTCTATCGCTCTTGGATGTGCTTGGTAGGGTGTTGTTCCTCTGTGTGATTCATATGTAAGGACATTTCTCACTAGAATCTGCAGTGTTCCAGAAATATTCAGGAGAAAGTCCTCTAACCTGGTCTCACTCTTTGCCTCTTTCCAAGAAGCAACTTCTACCTACTGCAAATGAAAGGGGGTCAGGCTATCTGCCGGTACGGACGTGTTGAAAGGGGGTCAGGCTATCTGCCGGTACGGACGTGTTGAAAGGGGGTCAGGCTATCTGCCGGTACGGACGTGTTGAAAGGGGGTCAGGCTATCTGCCGGTACGGACGTGTTGAAAGGGGGTCAGGTATGGAAGTGTTGAAAGGGGGGCAGGCTATCTGCCGGTATGGAAGTGTTGAAAGGGGGGCAGGCTATCTGCCGGTATGGACGTGTTGAAAGGGGGGCAGGCTATCTGCCGGTATGGACGTGTTGAAAGGGGGGGCAGGCTATCTGCCGGTACGGACGTGTTGAAAGGGGGGCAGGCTATCTGCCGGTACGGACGTGTTGAAAGGGGGTCAGGCTATGGACGTGTTGAAAGGGGGGCAGGCTATCTGCCGGTACGGACGTGTTGAAAGGGGGTCAGGCTATGGACGTGTTGAAAGGGGGGCAGGCTATCTGCCGGTACGGACGTGTTGAAAGGGGGGCAGGCTATCTGCCGGTATGGAAGTGTTGAAAGGGGGTCAGGCTATGGACGTGTTGAAAGGGGGCAGGCTATGGACGTGTTGAAAGGGGGGCAGGCTATGGACGTGTTGAAAGGGGGGCAGGCTATGGACGTGTTGAAAGGGGGGCAGGCTATCTGCCGGTACGGACGTGTTGAAAGGGGGGCAGGCTATCTGCCGGTATGGAAGTGTTAAAAGGGGGGCAGGCTATCTGCCGGTACGGACGTGTTGAAAGGGGGGCAGGCTATGGACGTGTTGAAAGGGGGGCAGGCTATCTGCCGGTACGGACGTGTTGAAAGGGGGGCAGGCTATGGACGTGTTGAAAGGGGGGCAGGCTATCTGCCCGGTACGGACGTGTTGAAAGGGGGGCAGGCTCTCTGCCGGTATGGACTTGTTGAAAGGGGGGCAGGCTATCTGCCGGTACGGACGTGTTGAAAGGGGGGCAGGCTATCTGCCGGTACGGACGTGTTGAAAGGGGGTCAGGCTATGGACGTGTTGAAAGGGGGGCAGGCTATCTGCCGGTACGGACGTGTTGAAAGGGGGGCAGGCTATGGACGTGTTGAAAGGGGGGCAGGCTATCTGCCGGTACGGACGTGTTGAAAGGGGGGCAGGCTATCTGCCGGTATGGAAGTGTTGAAAGGGGGTCAGGCTATGGACGTGTTGAAAGGGGGGCAGGCTATGGACGTGTTGAAAGGGGGGCAGGCTATGGACGTGTTGAAAGGGGGGCAGGCTATGGACGTGTTGAAAGGGGGGCAGGCTATCTGCCGGTACGGACGTGTTGAAAGGGGGGCAGGCTATCTGCCGGTATGGAAGTGTTGAAAGGGGGTCAGGCTATCTGCCGGTACGGACGTGTTGAAAGGGGGGCAGGCTATGGACGTGTTGAAAGGGGGGCAGGCTATCTGCCGGTATGGAAGTGTTGAAAGGGGGGCAGGCTATGGAAGTCCATAGAGTCACTCCCCCCCCCCCCCCCCCCCCCCTTTCAACACTTCCATACCGGCAGATAGCCTGCCCCCCTTTTAACACTTCCATACCGGCAGATAGCCGGGGGGCAGGCTATCTGCCGGTATGGAAGTGTTGAAAGGGGGTCAGGCTATGGACGTGTTGAAAGGGAGGCAGGCTATGGACGTGTTGAAAGGGGGGCAGGCTATGGACGTGTTGAAAGGGGGGCAGGCTATGGACGTGTTGAAAGGGGGGCAGGCTATGGACGTGTTGAAAGGGGGGCAGGCTATGGACGTGTTGAAAGGGGGGCAGGCTATCTGCCGGTACGGACGTGTTGAAAGGGGGGCAGGCTATCTGCCGGTATGGAAGTGTTAAAAGGGGGGCAGGCTATCTGCCGGTACGGACGTGTTGAAAGGGGGGCAGGCTATGGACGTGTTGAAAGGGGGGCAGGCTATCTGCCGGTACGGACGTGTTGAAAGGGGGGCAGGCTATGGACGTGTTGAAAGGGGGGCAGGCTATCTGCCCGGTACGGACGTGTTGAAAGGGGGGCAGGCTCTCTGCCGGTATGGACTTGTTGAAAGGGGGGCAGGCTATCTGCCGGTATGGAAGTGTTGAAAGAGGGTCAGGCTATGGACGTGTTGAAAGGGAGGCAGGCTATGGACGTGTTGAAAGGGGGGCAGGCTATGGACGTGTTGAAAGGGGGGCAGGCTATGGACGTGTTGAAAGGGGGGCAGGCTATGGACGTGTTGAAAGGGGGGCAGGCTATCTGCCGGTACGGACGTGTTGAAAGGGGGGCAGGCTATCTGCCGGTATGGAAGTGTTAAAAGGGGGGCAGGCTATCTGCCGGTTACGGACGTGTTGAAAAGGGGGGCAGGCTATGGACGTGTTGAAAGGGGGGCAGGCTATCTGCCGGTACGGACGTGTTGAAAGGGGGGCAGGCTATGGACGTGTTGAAAGGGGGGCAGGCTATCTGCCCGGTACGGACGTGTTGAAAGGGGGGCAGGCTCTCTGCCGGTATGGACTTGTTGAAAGGGGGGCAGGCTATCTGCCGGTATGGACGTGTTGAAAGGGGGGCAGGCTATCTGCCGGTATGAACGTGTTGAAAGGGGGGCAGGCTATCTGCCAGTACGGACATGTTGGATCAGTTGGAGTGAGTTGAGTAACTTTACCTCAAACCCCCAAAATCTTTTAGTTATGATTTATTTATTTGAACCAAATGTGTAACATTCCTTAGAAAATGATGGCCATGTTAACAACAATGATTTAACTTGCTAAATAAAAATACAGCTAGGCCCAAGATACGTGTTGATTTGAAACCAGCGTCATTTCCTCTTTAGCCCTTGCCGTGGGTCCCTGCTGTTGCCCACTGATTCTGTGGGCTTGGGGTCGGTGCCAGGACCTCCGGAGCCTCGCCCAGTCTGCTGTCCTGTGCTCCCATAGGTTGGATTCCGGGAGAGCGGAGAGCATCCATTGGAAGAGTATGTGAGGGTGGGGACTGAGGGGGTGGAGCTTTGACTGACAGAAGAACTGTTCTGGGACTCAACTTTAGACTGGAGAGAGCGAAGGAGATGAGATGAACAGAGAGAGAAGGAGATGAGATGAACAGAGAGAGAAGGAGATGAGATGAACAGAGAGAGAAGGAGAGGAGATGAACAGAGAGAGAAGGAGAGGAGATGAACAGAGAGAGAAGGAGAGGAGATGAACAGAGAGAGAAGGAGAGGAGGATGAGATGAACAGAGAGGAGGATGAGATGAACAGAGAGAGAAGGAGAGGAGGATGAGATGAACAGAGAGAGAAGGAGAGGAGGATGAGATGAACAGAGAGAGAAGGAGAGGAGGATGAGATGAACAGAGAGAGAAGGAGATGAGGATGAGATGAACAGAGAGAGAAGGAGATGAGGATGAGATGAACAGAGAGAAAGGAAGAGGTGATGGGGAGGAGGGGAGATGTAGAAAATAACATGACAAATAAAATGTATAGATCATTCTGGTGTGTGTACTCACCGGCCTGTTGGCCTGGGCCAGTACCTCTGGGTTTGGTTCACTAAAGTTTGGCACCTCAGAGAAGACCATGCAAAAACTGCAATACAACACAGATCAGTACCTTAACTAAATCTACAACACATTAACATCCAAGTCAACAGTTTGTGTGTCTTACTCTCCGATCTTCTGCAGGTCTCCTCCTCTGCCTGTGTAGAGTGTCAGACAGCCCTTCCACAGGGATGCATAGCTGACGAGAGAGAGAAACAGACAGACGACAGAGAGAGAGACACTGAGCTGCACTTCCAAACCTCCTTTTCAAACGTATGACCATATTAGAGACACATATTTCCCTCAGATCACACAGACCCACAAAGAACTCGAAAACAAATCCAACTTTGATAAAGTCCCATATCTATTGGGTGAAATACCACAGTGTGCAATTACAACAGCAAGATTCCTGTTGCCACAAGAAAAGGTCAAGCAGTGAAGAACAAACACCATTGTAAATACAACCCATATTTATGTTTATTTATTTCCCTTTTGTACTTTAACTATTTGCACATCATTACAACAATGTATATTGACATAATGACATAATTGTCAGAGAGAGAGAGACAGAACTAGATAGATAGATGATAGATAGATAGATAGATAGATAGATAGATAGATAGATAGATAGATAGATAGATAGATAGATAGATAGATAGATAGATAGATAGATAGATAGATAGATAGATAGATAGATAGATAGATAGATAGATAGATAGATAGATAGATAGATAGATAGATAGATAGATAGATAGATAGATTAGATAGATTAGATAGATAGATTAGATAGATAGATTAGATAGATAGATTAGATAGATAGATTAGATAGATAGATAGATAGATACCCTCGTGAGAGGCGGAGGATGTCTCCTGGCTGGATGAGTCCACCCACCTCGTCCCACACAGACAGGGTGATGCACCCACTTTTATCAGCCACCTGACAGGAGATGGAGGTGGAAGAGAGCAATTATCCCACTTTACGGGAGACAGGTAGAAGGTTTGCATGAAGGAGAGCGCAGAAAAGGGCAGGATGAGACTGAATGAAGATGGGGGGAGAGCAGAAAAGGGCAGGATGAGACTGAATGAAGATGGGGGGAGGGCAGAAAAGGGCAGGATGAGACTGAATGAAGATGGGGGGAGAGCAGAAAAGGGCAGGATGAGACTGAATGAAGATGGGGGGGAGAGCAGAAAAGGGCAGGATGAGACTGAATGAAGATGGGGGGGGAGAGCAGAAAAGGGCAGGATGAGACTGAATGAAGATGGGGGGAGAAGCAGAAAAGGGCAGGATTGAGACTGAATGAAGATGGGGGGGAGAGCAGAAAAGGGCAGGATGAGACTGAATGAAGATGGGGGGAGAGCAGAACAAGGGCAGGATGAGACTGAATGAAGATGGGGAGAGCAGAAAAGGGCAGGAGAGACTGAATGAAGATGGGGGGGAGAGCAGAAAAGGGCAGGATGAGACTGAATGAAGATGGGGGGAGAGCAGAAAAGGGCAGGATGAGACTGAATGAAGATGGGTGGGAGAGCAGAAAAGGGCAGGATGAGACTGAATGAAGATGGGGGGAGAGCAGAAAAGGGCAGGATGAGACTGAATGAAGATGGGGGGAGAGCAGAAAAGGGCAGGATAGACTGAATGAAGATGGGGGGGAGAGCAGAAAAGGGCAGGATGAGACTGAATGAAGATGGGGGGAGGAGAGCAGAAAAGGGCAGGATGAGACTGAATGAAGATGGGGGAGAGCAGAAAAGGCAGGATGAGACTGAATGAAGATGGGGGAGAGCAGAAAAGGGCAGGATGAGACTGAATGAAGATGGGGGAGAGCAGAAAAAAGGCAGATGAGACTGAATGAAGATGGGGGGAGAGCAGAAAAGGGCAGGATGAGACTGAATGAAGATGGGGGGAGAGCAGAAAGCAGGATGAGACTGAATGAAGATGGGGGGAGAGCAGAAAATGGCAGGATGAGACAATGAAGATGGGGGAGAGCAGAAAAAGATGAGCTGAGAAGTATGGGAGAGCATAAAAAGCTGAGAATGAAGAGGGTGCATGGGGGGGGGGGGTGGGGGGGGTGGGGGGGGGGGGTGTTGTGGGGGTGGGGGGGGAATAAGAGGGAATGATCCCCACCTTGCAGGAGCGAACCTCATGCCCATCCTTGTTTTAGTTACCCTTCCTTCAGGTGGAGGGAAGGAGAGAATGAACAAGTTTGCATTCATTCATTCATCACCAAATGAAACACTGAATTTTTTAAAATAAAACAAACATTTACTGTCATTCACCACTCACACCAGTTCCAACACCATAAAGATTAAATTTAAATTCTTCAATCCCAACCTTATGTCTTTTATCAAGAATTGGAGCATCGTTTGGCACAATGGCGACATATTTGATTAAAGTCACTGAAAGCGAGAAAGAGAGACAAGTAGTGATGGTGGAAATCGTTCAAAATCAGGTTCAAATAATTTACAGCTGGTCAAAATTAGGGAGACGAGAAACAACACATGGTTATCAAGGGGGCGTGTTACGTTCAGAGCTCATTCCCCCATAATAAAGCAGCAATTCTCCATATAGCTTTTTTCGAAATCCAACTAAGCCTATATAAGCAGAAACTGCTTTTTGTCGATATATTTGTCGTATGTTTTCTTTAATACAACTGCAAATACTAAAAGCGAACAATCGTCACGAACAGGATTCGAACCTGTGCGGGGAAACCCCATTGGATTTCGAGTCCAACGCCTTAACCTCTCGGCCACCGTGACTGTGCATATTACTGGCTGTGACAATGGTATAGAAACCTCTTTGCGATATTGGGATATTTGGTTAGGTCTTTTTTTGAGAAGCTAGTTACATTAGATAAGTGGTATTGTAAGAGAGCGCTGGCTTCATACTGCATCCTTGCTTTACTTTGTAGCTATGTATTGTAAATAAACTGAAGGTAAGACCTCTTCTCCTGTCCTGCACTGTAAGTTTGCCAAATTGCCACATGGTGGCGCCCTATACGCTGCCGACGAGATGGTGAGGCCAGGGCCACACAGAAATTGCACAAAAACAACCAAATCATAGAACATATCAGGGTTCTATAGCTATCTATGTTCAAAAGGTTTATAATGTAATGTTTACAATGTATTGTAAAATATGACAAACATGTGAATAAATATAAATGAAGAACAACCAAAGCAATGAAAAGTTAGTCCTTATCAAAACAGCTAAATACTTCACTTCATCTGGCTGTAGGCCTACAAGGTTGTAACATTTTAACTACGGAAAACAAACGATTTTACAGATACAGCTTTCATAAATACATTATTTTATTTAAATTACAACAATTATGTAATCCTCCAAACAACTGTATTAAATGCACATAATACTAAGTAAATATTTAAAGGCACAAAATCTATTACAAATATTGAGAGTTCGAGCCAAAACCTGATATTTCCTTGGTCTCAAAATAATTCTAACACAAAAAGGAAGGAATGTAAATTCCTACATATTCATTAGGCCTATTAGAATATAGTGCCTGGTTATATACATATCACAGGAGGCTGCTGAGGGGAGGAATGCTAATATTAATGGCTGGAATGGAGTGAATAGAATGTTATCAAACACATGGTAACCATGGAAAGTCCATGTATTCCGTTCCAGCCATCACTATGAGCCAGCCCTCCCAAATTAAGTTGCAACCGGCCACCTGTGATATGTACTGTATATAAGACCTGTGATATGTACTGTATATAAGACCTGTGATATGTACTGTATATAAGACCTGTGATATGTACTGTATGTAAGACCTGTGATATGTACAGTATATAAGACCTGTGATATGTACTGTATATAAGACCTGTGATATGTACTGTATATAAGACCTGTGATATGTACTGTATATAAGACCTGTGATATGTACTGTATATAAGACCTGTGATATGTACTGTATATAAGACCTGTGATATGTACTGTATATCAAACCAATGTTAGTGACTGTTGAAGTTGACTTTACAGACTTTGCATAAAAATGGATTAAGCCATGAAGAAATTAAATATGTTGTGTGTGTGGTGTGTGTGTGTGTGTGTGTTGTGTGTGTGTGTGGTGTTGTGTGTGTGTGTGTGGTGTGTGTGTGTGTGTGTGGGTGTTGTGTGTGTGTTAGTGTTGTGTTATTGTGTGTGTGTGTGTGTGTTGTGTGGGCGTGGGTTATATGATGGGGATCTGGGCCTTCTCGTCCTGTTGCTTCTTTACTTCCTGTTGGTACCCTAGAAACACAGAGGGACAGGTTAACCTCCGACCTTAACACACCAAAACAAAGGTTCAAACAGACTAAATCATAGGTCTCAGATAGCAAAAGACAAGTTGGCAGGCATGCTATCCTTTACATTCAGGCAAGGACCTGACAGATCAATTTAGCCCTCTGTTTTTAAAGTGTAAACAAATGTTGCAACTACAACTCTCAGACCATTTTTGCCAACAAAAAAATGTGTCTGAAAAAGTTCCAACTGGTATCGACACCATGTCCAGGACAATGTACTGTCATAAATGATTCTGTTTTTGACCAAACACACTTGCCCTTCAAAGCAGTACTGTATAATTATTAACAATGTTATTGTCGGACATGGCATTGATTGACATACACCCCATCCATAATTGTTTCTCCTTATAGGGTTTGATTGAATAGGGGGGCCCACTGCCATGCATGTCAGTTTGCATAGCTCTGTGTGAACTAATGGGTCTGTCCCACTCACATCCAGATTCGAACAGTTGGTTGGCTCCTGCCAATCCAAGAAAAACCGTTGACAAAAAAAGAGACCCCCATTTCTTCGGAATAATGACAAGGAATATCGGGGACCAATAACACCTGCAAAATACAGGGTGTACAAGACAGGTAATGTTCTGAAGATGTTTTTCAGCTTCAGGAATTTGTTCCTGTTGTATAGTGGATGTAAATGTCAAACATTGTCTTTCCCACAATGTCCATTACCTGTAGTCATGAGTACTCCAGACTGAGAGAGACTCAGTTTATCAGCTGGCCTTGTCATATCAAGCCATGCCAGCCATAACCAGACCCTGGAGAGAGAGAGAGGAAGAGAGAGAAGAGAGAGAGAGAGAGAGAGAGAGAGATA
>NW_022261982.1:466477-522861 GCF_002021735.2 Oncorhynchus kisutch | reverse complement strand
GAGAGAGAGAGATAGAGGAGAGAGAGAGAGAGAGAGAGAGACGAGGAGAGAGAGAGAATTTCACACAACCATGCATACTTTTAGCACCATTATAAGATGTCCAGCACATGAGACACTTGTTAAGGATATCAACTCTTACCCATTTACACACTGGTGCCCAGAAGAAGACTGTCTTTGGACCTACAAAGGGAAGCATATCAGTGTTATTTAGAAAGGTTAGAAATGAAAGTTGAGTACAATTCCACAATATACAATGATTCATGTGAGAGTTAGTTTTGTGTAAACAGTTGGTTGATACCGCAACAAAGAGATCCCACTGGGCACACACTGGTTGAATCAACGTTGTTTCCACGTCATTTCAATGAATTTAAGTTGAACCAATGTGGAATAGACTTGAATTGACATCTAAGTGGGATATTCCAAAGCAGTTAGGCATGAAAAGTTCCATAAATAGATAAATGTGTGCAGCACATTAAACTGTAAATCCTTTGATTAGTTGTTGAGGAGTGAAATATAAGATGAAATAGAGGGATAAAGTAGAACTGAAGTGACTGGAATCAGTATCTTCCTATGGTTTTAACAAATGTTATTCTCCTGCTCTCTCTGGCCATTGAATACTTGCCAAGGGCTATAATTTATTGAAGAGTGCTAAACATGGTGGTTGAACGTCACTTAGCTTCACACCTATGTCCATTCATAGTCTTCCCTTCTCTTGTCTATTTGATAGCGAGGCTGGTTGTTTTTAACTTGGTTTTACTTATTTGCTTATGCTTTTAATCTTCGTTATGATTTTAATCTCATCTCTGTATCATTATGCTCCCAAACTATTTTGATATTAATTAACAATATCCTGTGAACCAGGAATTGAGAACCACTGATTGGAACAACCTTCTGTCACATTAACACACTGTTATAGTTCAGCCCTAACTCCCCAGGGCTGAGAGAAGAGCCCTGTGTACTCCCTCATCAGCATTCAGATTAGCAGCATCAACACTGTTTGTCCTTATTCACCTCTAAATTCAATTCAGCTGCAGACTGACGTAGTTGCTACACCAACACCACTGCTGTAATAAAACTATGTTTGCTCCATTTAAGATAACCTCAAGGTCAAGGTTGCACATGGTTTGCTAGACTAAGACTGACTAGCACTGACCAAGGGTCCCCCATCCAAAGTCCATGCACTGCTACTGTAGGTTTCAACTCAGGTTTCAACTCAATCTAAGTTTAGTGCACTCATTCATATGCTAAGAGCACTAGTTCATATGACCGTTTATCTATTTCTGTTGATACAAATGTTTAATGCTCTTGTTTGTCAGTAAATGATAGCAGTCACTTTCTCCTTTCTGAAAATGTCTTTAACATCTTTCCAACACCCCTCCCCGCAAAAGTCAATTGCTGTGCCAAATGGTAGATTTGATCCAGAATTAATGGAAGAATTCTTATCCAGAATTATCCATAGGTATACAATGGGGTCTCTAATCCTGAACGCTGATTGTTTAAAAACCGCATTGTTAGCTAAAGTTAGCTAGCTGGCTAGCTACTGCCAGACATAAATGAGAGAACACCTCACTCTGACCATTTTACTCGCCCTAGCAGAGCTGGTAGGCTGTTTTCATGTTATCTAGAGTGTTGGTGACTGTAACTGTGATGCTGGCAACAATTTAATTACGCTTTTTTTGCCGAGGTTTACTGACACCGGCCATATTCAAACGGGTGTTGAGCCTTCGTAAATGCATCAGTTATTCTGCTCACTGGCACACTCAGTGCTCTGATATCCGAGTATGTTGCCAGAGCGAATCTACGAACGCACCCTAAATCTATGACGTAAAATGCCCATTTATTCTGTTCCGTTTGATTGATCAATCCACTGTCTCATCAGCCCAGGCAGGGAATTTATAAACTTGATCTCTACTGTAAAATCATCTAGACATTTTCTCACATTTTCTTTAGACTAAAATTTCGTTACAGCTGAGATTTGTGTACACCTTGCTGTCTATCTCTCCGATATCCAGGTGTCCCTTAGTAATGAAAGTGTAGGGAGTCGGGACAGACAAGGCATGCAGCGTTTCTCTGCCAATCGAAATCACGACTGGGTCGCGTCCATTGATACAGAACTAAAAGACTGAACGACTGGGTCGCGTCCATAGATAGAGAACTAAAAGACTGAACGACTGGGTCGCGTCTCTGGCAACCGAACCGATAGAACCAACGACCAGCCGGCTTGGGTAGTAACCCTAGATTTGTGTCAGGACTATATCTTGTGGAATGATGCAATAGTATGAATAAATGAATGAAAACAACGTTTTTAATGAAAATGTGTCAATCTTTATTTGAATATGTTAGTAATCCCTTGAAGCCGGTGTTTGGAGTATGTATTGGCACGTTTGCCGGCTCTCGACGTCTTATTTTTTTATTAATGTATTCATACTATTTCATCCTTCGACAAGATATAGTCCCGACACAAATCTGGGGTTGCTACCCAAGCAGGCAGCTCGTCCGTTCTATCGGTTCGGTTGCCAGAGACGCTACCCAGTCAATTCAGTCTTTTTGTTCTGTATCTATGGACGCGACCAGTCGTTCG
Source organism: Oncorhynchus kisutch (assembly GCF_002021735.2). Classification (NCBI taxonomy): domain Eukaryota; kingdom Metazoa; phylum Chordata; class Actinopteri; order Salmoniformes; family Salmonidae; genus Oncorhynchus; species Oncorhynchus kisutch. The sequence goes on along the minus strand of NW_022261982.1, from coordinate 520,280 downwards.
TTGTAAATGTTCGTAAATTCAATCTGGAGTGCCAGAGAGCGCTTATTGTGCGCTCTGGCGGTTCGTAAATTCAGAGCTTTGTCAGATTGCCCGTTTGTAAACTCTGAGCGTTTCGCTCTGGGAGCGTTCAGAGCGCACACTGGACGCTCTGGCCGAGGAGTGGGGTTGATCCGAGTGTTCTGACCCCACAACGGCTGTCAAGCACCCAAGATAACTAGCTAACGTTGGCTAACTTGCTAGCTACTTCCAGACACAAATGAGAGAACACCTCATACTCGCCCTAGCAGAACAGGTTAGGCTGTTTTCACAAGTAAGGAACAGACAGCAGGCGTCATTTACATTATACATATTGACCATGTGTATCAGAGTATACAGTATAGTGTCTGTACTGTAAGATGGTGAGAACAGTGGAAGTGATGCAGGTCTGTCATGTTGAGGTGAGCCTGATAATAATGACGTCCTTACCTGCTGGATGGTTGTAGAAAGGTCTCAGTTTAGCAGGTAGTTTGAGCTCGATCTGGTTAAGAATCCTGTGGTATGAAGCTCTAACTCCAACTAAAGCCATGTCAGGAGATTGGAGTTTTATTTCCTACTTTTGTTGAACTTGGTACAGACAGTTCTAAATAAATAAATAGTATGTGCTGTATTGTGGCTCTAGTACACCCTGTCATTGATTGTCTATAGTAACTAGAATACAGAATAGCCTGTATGAACCATTGGCAGAAAGCAGGCTCATCTACCCGTAGTGCCTAATCTATTATGTAGTAGTGTCACGTGAGGGCGGTACCGAAATATAAACCCCGCCCCAAACCCACTGCCATTGGTAGAGAGAGTTAGCCCACACTATGAGCCCACCCCATTTTGCAATTCCTAGAAAACAGGACAACGTTAAGTTGCCAACTGTTGTCTACATGTCAGAGAGGCATGTTTGTTCAATATTACATATTTCTATCTGAACGTTCCAAAACGTTGTGTCGTACTGAATGCACCCCACATGTGATGTGGACTGTACATGGCAAAGACACAATGTAAACAATAAACTGAAGAAGCCACGTTTATCTTTTAACTTAGCTTATGATCAAGTTGGCCATTAATAACCTCATGCACATGAGAAGGGTTTCTTCAAGTCAGGAACAGTTTTATCCCAAATTTAGAATTTATTTTCAATAAATATATACATACCACAACGTCCTAAAATCAGACAAAGAGGTAAAAGACTAAAACAAAGTTTTACCGTTGAAAAATACAACATTAACCATCATCAGTCTCAAACATTCACCATCTTTAAAGTGTTGTGTGAATTTGTAAATGTGTATGTTTCTTTGCCTAATCTTACCTTTTACTAATCTTTTACCATCGTCCTCACGCAGACGTGCTGTCATCCTCACATCATCACCTCATACTTATTAATTAACAGCATGAATTGTGCTTTGCAGAGGGAAGGGTGTTATTGAGTTGGACGATTCTGTGGTCGTTGAAGTCCTCAAAGATGAAATTGCATTTAATCAAGTTAATCAGATCCACTAGTTAGTTAGTGTCGCTAGTTCTAAATAATCCAACAATGGATGGGCCTCTGCTAACTGCTTTATTTTTAGTTCAGCAGCCTCTGCTTCTTGTTGCTTCTTTACTTCCTGTTGGTACCTAGAAACACAGAGAGACAGGGTTGACCTCCGACCTTAACAAACCAAAACAAAGGTTGAAACAGACTAATCATAGGTCTCAGAGTGCAAAGACAAGTTGGCAGGCATGCTATCCTTTACATTCAGGAAGAGACCCTGGTGGACTTTATAAAAGTATCCGTATCTCTGATTTTAACGTGTAACCAAATGAAAGACAAGTAGTTATAGAGTAACAGATTGTATGATATGGACTGTAGTCTAGTGATCACACAGAAACAAATCCAACTTTTAGGGCCGGTTAGCTAATTCTGACAAATGTGCTTTCCAAAGCAGTAGACACCACAGACTTATTCAGTGTTGTATCCATAGAGGCAGAACAGGATCTACATTTATCTCTGTGGTTATATCACTCAGTTGACAGGAAAAACACAAGGGCAGAAGGCTTGGCATATAATGTGCCTGGTTTAAACCACAACAAAGAAGGCAAAGCCCAAGGACAATGTCACAAGCTGTCATAAATGTGTGACCAAGCACACTTTGCCCTTCAGAGCGGTACTGTGTATTTAACAAGCCTGTTGTCAGACAATGACTGACATACAGTACATTGACAAATTATTATGATTTTCCCCCCTAATATGGTTTGATTGAAAGGGCACAAGTTGGTGTGTAGCTCTGTATCTAACTGTCTGTTCCACTCACATCCAGATTCTAAAGAGTTGGGTGGCTCCTGACGCACCAAGAAAACAGTTGCAACAAAACAGAAACCAATTCTTGGGAATGATGACCAGGGACCATCTGGACCAAATAACACCTGTAAAATAGTGGAGAGACAGGTAAAGGGACAGTTAAAGGGACAGGTAAAGGGACAGGTAAAGGGACAGGTAAAGGACAGGTAAAGGGACAGGTAAAGGACAGGTAAAGGGACAGGTAAACGACAGGTAAAGGGACAGGTAAAGGGACAGGTAAAGGGACAGGTAAAGGACAGGTAAAGGGACAGGTAAAGGACAGGTAAAGGGACAGGTAAAGGGACAGGTAAAGGACAGGTAAAGGGACAGGTAAAGGACAGATAAAGGGACAGGTAAACGACAGGTAAAGGGACAGGTAAAGGGACAGGTAAAGGGACAGGTAAAGGGACAGGTAAAGGACAGGTAAAGGGACAGGTAAACGACAGGTAAAGGGACAGGTAAAGGGACAGGTAAAGTTGCAGCATCTGAATGTTGTTTCTGCTTCAGACATATGTTACTGTTGCATAATGCATATAAAAATCCAATATTTGCTTTTCCTACTTTTTTTCATAATTTTGAGGGCTAAGAGTATGTCAGTGTTTTATGTGGGGGTACCGGCTAGGAGACATCTGACCAGGATCAGGGCTAGTCAGTGTTGTATGTGAGGGTACCGGCTAGGAGACATCTGACCAGGATCAGGGCTAGTCAGTGTTGTATGTGAGGGTACCGGCTAGGAGACATCTGACCAGGATCAGGGCTAGTCAGTGTTGTATGTGGGGCTACCGGCTAGGAGACATCTGACCAGGATCAGGGCTAGTCAGTGTTGTATGTGAGGGTACCGGCTAGGAGACATCTGACCAGGATCAGGGCTAGTCAGTGTTGTATGTGAGGGTACCGGCTAGGAGACATCTGACCAGGATCAGGGCTAGTCAGTGTTTTATGTGGGGGTACCGGCTAGGAGACATCTGACCAGGATCAGGGCTAGTCAGTGTTGTATGTGAGGGTACCGGCTAGGAGACATCTGACCAGGATCAGGGCTAGTCAGTGTTGTATGTGAGGGTACCGGCTAGGAGACATCTGACCAGGATCAGGGATAATAAGTGTTGTATGTGAGGGTACCGGCTAGGAGACATCTGACCAGGATCAGGGCTAGTCAGTGTTGTATGTGAGGGTACCGGCTAGGAGACATCTGACCAGGATCAGGGCTAGTCAGTGTTGTATGTGAGGGTACCGGCTAGGAGACATCTGACCAGGATCAGGGCTAGTCAGTGTTGTATGTGGGGGTACCGGCTAGGAGACATCTGACCAGGATCAGGCCTAGTCAGTGTTGTATGTGAGGGTACCGGCTAGGAGACATCTGACCAGGATCAGGGCTAGTCAGTGTTGTATGTGAGGGTACCGGCTAGGAGACATCTGACCAGGATCAGGGCTAGTCAGTGTTGTATGTGAGGGTACCGGCTAGGAGACATCTGACCAGGATCAGGGCTAGTCAGTGTTGTATGTGAGGGTACCGGCTAGGAGACATCTGACCAGGATCAGGGCTAGTCAGTGTTGTATGTGGGGGTACCGGCTAGGAGACATCTGACCAGGATCAGGGCTAGTCAGTGTTGTATGTGAGGGTACCGGCTAGGAGACATCTGACCAGGATCAGGGCTAGTCAGTGTTGTATGTGGGGGTACCGGCTAGGAGACATCTGACCAGGATCAGGGCTAGTCAGTGTTGTATGTGAGGGTACCGGCTAGGAGACATCTGACCAGGATCAGGGCTAGTCAGTGTTGTATGTGAGGGTACCGGCTAGGAGACATCTGACCAGGATCAGGGCTAGTCAGTGTTGTATGTGAGGGTACCGGCTAGGAGACATCTGACCAGGATCAGGGCTAGTCAGTGTTGTATGTGAGGGTACCGGCTAGGAGACATCTGACCAGGATCAGGGCTAGTCAGTGTTGTATGTGAGGGTACCGGCTAGGAGACATCTGACCAGGATCAGGGCTAGTCAGTGTTGTATGTGAGGGTACCGGTTAGGAGACATCTGACCAGGATCAGGGCTAGTCAGTGTTGTATGTGAGGGTACCGGCTAGGAGACATCTGACCAGGATCAGGGCTAGCTATGGTGAGACTTGGTGGTCGGCCAGCCCAAGCAGGTTATTGTTGGTTCAAGTGATGGTGACCAAAATAAATATTTACATAAAGGAAAATACAAAGGCCCAAAAGATGCCCAGAGTAGCACCTGGCTAGCACAGCCCAGCACCTGACCCGGTTGCTGCTGCCACCTAGGGATGGGTTTGGAAGTGGAAAATGGATTGTATAACTATGACTTAACACAAATCAACAGCTAATGACATCACGTTGTGGAAAACGTAACTAGTGGTTTGTAACTAGTCGTATCTGAGGACCAAAACACGATTATCATTTCTAATTGAAAAAAGTCTGAGATAGAGTAGTCTCAAACAGGCACGGGTCATCTTGTGTAATTTAAGGACAGTGCTATCACACAGGGACATACCGTTACAGTCCTTGTTAACAGTCAGTGGGGCTTTTACAAAGCAGCAATGGAAAACCCATGATGCAGGGGCAGGTGTGAAAGTTCCATGCCATCATGTCTGAATCCATGCCAGTAATTCTATCAGTGAACTGTTCATCTGAAGGGTCATCAAGCTACACACACTCTCGCATACACTCATGCTCACACTCGCACACACACATGCATGTACACACTCGCACGCACACATTCACACACTCACACACACAAACACACACTTTCTGTCCTCTCTGTCCTCATTGCTCCATTACCTGTAGTCATGAGTACTCCAGACTGAGAGAGACTCAGTTTATCAGCCGGTCGGGTCATATCAGCCAGACCCGCAAAAACAAGACCCTGTAGACAGAGAGAGAGACATAGAGAAACAGACAGAGAGAGAGAGACAGAGAGGGGGGTGGGGGGGGGGGTCACACAACCATGCATATGTGTACTACATCATAGGACCATTATATAACACTGTTTGGAGGGCCAGAGAGTGGAACATTAACTGTATGGAATATTAAGATTAGACAGAGGCAGAATACAGGAGCTTATAAAATGTGACTTCATTCTCTAGAAGCGACCTCAATCAGTTCACATGACAGAAAGGAATATGTAGACACAGGTCAGGCATTACCAATGCATCATTATTCACTCCCATTTCCACTCTTACATGCAATTGCTTCTTATGAGTTTCTGCATGCTGCCTCTGTGCAGTCTTAATTTACCGTGTGGCTCAGTTGACAGAGCATGCCGTTGCAACGCCACAGTTGTGGGTTCGATTCCCATGAGGGACCAGTACAAAACTGTATGCACTCAGTATAAGAGTGTCTGCTCAATGAACAAAATGTTAAACTCTCTGAACCCTCAAACTCCCAGAACCCTCTAAACACTCCCCTAAAACCCTCTAAACACTCTCAGTGCCCTCTGAACCCTCTAAAAACTCCCTGAACCCTCTAAACTGCTTCGCTGCAAATCTTTTAACACTTACCCATTTACACACTGGTGCCCAGAAGAAAACTGTCTTTGGACCTAAAGACGAAACAAAACATGGTTTAATTATTAAGATTAATTATTATAAGGTTAGCAATGACAGTTGTGTTGAATACATAACGTTACAGTGATTTACGTGACATTTAGTTTTGTGCAAAAAGTTGGTTGATTCCACAATAAAATGATATGCCAATTGAACCAGTAGGCCTCAGGCTTTCTGTGAAGTGACAGAAGTTGTCAAGCATTAAACTTTGCGACCTGATTCGTTGTAGTAAACGTTTTAAGATGAGGTGACATTGAAAGTGACTGGTTAAATCCCTTCCTAGATAATTCCACCTGTTGTCATTCTCGTGCCCTCAGCTTGTCTCTGTCCTCCTTCTACTGCCTGTACATCAATGCCTTGCCAATTGAAAACTTGCCAAGGGCAATAATTTATTGAAGAGTGCCAGCATGTAGTGGCATGCACGTCATTTAGTTACACACCTATTGTCCATTCATATGCTTCCCTTCTCTTGTCTATTTGACAGCTAGACTGGTTGTTTTATCAACTATAAATTGTTATTAATGTGTTGTGCTTTTCCATCTCATACTGACTTCCCTCTGCTTTATCATGGTGCCAACCTATTTTGATATTAACAACATCCCATGAACCCGGAACGGAGAACCCCTGCTTGGAACAACCTTCTGTGTACCACTCTTCTATAGCTCAGAGATCAGCCCTAACTCCTAGGGACGGACTGGGACCAGAAATCGTCCCAAGCATTTCTAAAATACAGGACCATTTTTTCCCTTGAGACCCCAGATATTAGCCAAATAATTATAATTTTGGCAAAACCCACAATTTTGACAGGCCCACCAGGCTAAAGATGGACCAGCCCATCTGGCATTTGCCAGAATTGCCCCATGACCAGTCCGTCTCTGTTATCTCCCCAGGGCTGGAAGAAGAGCCCTGTGTACTAGCTCATCAACGTTCAGATAGTTTGCATGTGACAGACAGACTGGGCAGCATCAAGACTGTTTGTCCTCATAAACCTCAAAGTTATAATCAGCTACACACACCTCGTGTCACATTGAAACAATTCCAACTCTACTATAATAAAACTGTGTTTGCTCCATTGACGATGACCCCGTCAGAGGTCACTCATGACCAGGGGTCCATTCACCAACCCCAATACACTGCTACTGTAAGTTTGCTCATTCTTTTGTGACAGTCACAGTCCCACTATATTGAACATCACTCTTATTTACCAAATAGAAGAGTAGAAAACATCCAGAGGTGATAGTGATAAATTATCGCATCTCATTTTCTAAATATTGAGAAAGTGTATTCTGAAGATGGGGAGACTTTTAGACATTAATCAATAGACAACAGGGAGGAGACATGAACCAATAGACACCATGAGGAGAGTGATACAGAGACAGCCGGGTTAGTAGGACCTGATGCTGTAATATTGATCATGTCCTTACCTGCAGGATGGTTGTAAATGGGTCTCAGTTTACCAGGTAGTAGAAACTCTATCTGGTTAAGAATCCTGTGGTATGAAGCTCTAACTCCCACTAAAGCCATGTCTGGTGACTGTTGAAACTTGGCACTAACAGTTTAGAATCAAATAAAAACGCAACACGCTTTATTGTGCCACCGGTACACCCTGTCGTTGGGCTACTTGACCGGATCAGACAGAATAGATTGTGTGAACCATTAGCTGACAGCAGGCATGGCTATCCTCTATGATGCTTACTGGATGGAATCATCTATTATTGGGGAGTTACCGTTAACTCCGCCCCCAACCACTGCCATTGGTAGGGAACAGTAAGCCTATCCTACTTCACTTTCCAAGAATTACACACGTGATTGGAAATGGTACAATGTAAAAAATGAACTGAAGCCAGACACTGACTCTTGGACACACTTTCAAATGACATGAACCACATTATCAGCTGACACAATGGATTTAACACAGGTAGGAAGATGCGGTTTTTGTCTGATGAAACTAGAATCTATGGTTATTATTATAATATTATAATAAGGTTATTATATAAATACTGTGGCACTTTGAGATTGTTTTTCAACGAAAAGCACTTTATAAATTCAATGTATTATTATTATTATCTAGGCACTAATTTATACCATAATAATTCGTCATTGACCAAAACTAACACATACTTACACAGGCTAATTCACAGGCCGATCATCACAAAGAGTTCAATAATATATTTAGGGCTCAAAACAGGGAGGGACATGGAGTTTGGGGGGGGGGGGGGGGGGGGTAATCTGGGCCTGCGCAGTGCTCACGTTCCCTGGCTACATACCATCAGCACGACCTTCTTCATGAGAGACCAACGTGAAACTTTTAAGTGTTCTATAGATTTGTTCATCCGAGAAAGTCTGCCGGACGACGATACAAAATTTAAACAATTGTAGCGACTGAACTAAGACAGAAGGGGAGTCCAGAAAAAATTATTTTGTAGCCTAAATTGTAAGACACCATGACTTAGATTTTTCAGTAATACTTGCATAAAGTGTGTTGTTTGTGAGGCGGACGGTGTTTCGACACCATGCCCTGTACCAACAATCTCATTTGGGATATTAGGAAACGCACCATCGGTTCCAACAAAATAAACTACTTTACAAGAAGTAACTACTTAGGTGAGACAAACGTTTTCATTAAATATGTTATGTACAAATGGTCTATATACTACTTTATTGTCATTGTATTGTATGTGTCAGTGTGTTAGTAACATGTTTTACAACAGCCTACTGCCTTGCGCAAGGAATTGATCTAAAACACACTGTTCTTTTATTAGCAGTGTTTTATATCAATTCATACTTTACAAAGACTACTTATTGTATTTAAACATTTGTGTTGGCTAAAATAATCATTTTGTTAAAGGGACTACCTTATGGGATACCTAAAACTGTTCTTATGGTATCATAATGGTTTCCTGTAGGAAGAAAAGAGTTTGTTCAAAGGCTGAAACTTGAAGCCACTCTTGATGTACATGAGGGCTCTGTAAGTACCAACATGCCTTACAGAAGGGATTTACAGTGTAAGTGCAGTGTGACAATTGCATGATATCATCCTGTGTTTTCAAACTGTTATTGTTTTTCATGACAGGTCAATACGATATGCTGGAACGACACAGGAGAATACATCTTATCTGGATCAGATGATGACAAATTGGTCATCACGAACCCATATAGCCGGAAAGTAAGAAGCAACTTTTTTGTGCCAAAACATTGTTTATGATCAAGGCACCGTACAGAACATGCTTCAACCTGTTGACGCAGAAGAGACAGAGAGACAATATATGTGCCAATATAAAGTCCCCCGCTATTTTTCCACTCTCCAGGTCAAGGCATCCATTACATCATGGCATCGATCCAATATCTTCAGTGCCAAGTTCCTGCCCCAAACCAACGACAGAATGATCGTGTCTGCAGCAGCCGACGGCAAGATCTTCCTCACCAACGTAGAGAGGGGTTCCAACATGGACCCTGTGTTGCAGTACCACTGTCATAACGGTGCCGCCTACGAGGTGAGGGGGGCGGGGGCGTCTGTGTTATCCAGCATTTCAATCTTATCGCCATCGGAGTGTAATTCAATAAAGAGAGTTGATTAATATATCCAATCTATCACATCTCCATCACATTTACCTCAACGTCTGTTATTGCTGTGGAAGGTAGGAATGGTATGTGGACCATAAATACGTCCTTGGTGTGTTGCTGCAGTGAAAGTCATCTATTCTAAAGCCCCCTGTCTATCAGTAGACAGGAATTCTAATTCTGTTCGACGGCCCAATCAGAGCAGGTTCTGGATCTATTCTAAAACCTGTCTATCAGTAGACAGGAATTCTAATTCTGTTCGACGGCCCAATCAGAGCAGGTTCTGGATCTATTCTAAAACCTGTCTATTTCTATTGGTAGATATTGACGGTACCTAGTGACCCTCATTCTTTCCTGTCCTGTGGAGAGGATGGAGCAATCCGGTGGTTTGATGTCCGAGTTTCTCCTGGCTGCTGGCAAACTAACTGTAAAAAGGTAGGTTTGCGTTATGACAGTACAGCTAAACTCTATTACAGGCAAATGAACAATTCTTATGTAACTATGATGTTATTACTACAGTTTTATTGTGTAGTTACAAATGTATAAATACAACTTGTTTTTACTAACGACTTTTCGCCACCATGTTTACCAGCAGTTTTACCTACTACTCAAACAACCGATGTCAGAGTTCCCTTAATGAAGATATCTTGAACTTTCTTTTTTACCAGGACATCCTGATTGACTGTCGGCGAGCAGTAACATCCATAGCCATATCACCTGTGGAATCCTTCTATCTGGCTACTGGCTGCTCTGACAGCTCAGTCCGTATCTATGACAGGAGAATGCTGGGTACCATAGCAACAGGTATGCACAACCTCAACCTAGCGTTTAGAGCGTTTGGCCAGTAACAGAAAGGTTTCTAGTTTGAATCCAGAGCCCATAAGATAAAACATTTGTTGACGTGGCCTTGAGCAAGGTACTTAACCCTAATAGCTCCAGGGTTGCTGTTGATAATGGCAGTCCCTGGCTGTGACCACTCTGAGGGTGTCTCAGGGGGACTTGGGATATGCTAAAAACACATTTCCAATTCACACGTGTAGAATGTACATGTGTGAAACAGGACAAATATAATCAAGCACCGACCAGATAATAATAATAATAATAATTAACTCAAGGCAATCGGATAACTAAAAATGAACTAATAATTCTATCAATGTCAGTAGTCTTGAAGGAATCCCACTACCACAGTACATAACATAGTTAATCACTGTTTGATTGTCTTTAGGCTCAGTGGTGAGAATAACAATTTCTTCTGAAGGTCTGTATGGAAAATAATAATTTCCAATATACATCTCATCCACTCTGCAGGTTTCCAGACAGGAAGCGGGGTGGCAGGAATGTGTGCGAGGTTTGTACCGAGGCACCTGGTCAACAAGTCATGTCGCGTGACCTCATTGGCCTACAGTAGGGACGGCAGGGAGGTGCTAGCCAGCTATGCCTCAGACTATCTCTATCTGTTTGACCCTAAAGATGACAAGGGACGCGAGCTGAAGGGACCGTCACAGGATAACAAGGTGAGAACATTCCTTTCACTTACTGTGTATCACAGTACGAAAGACTGGATTCAATTATTTGAATGTAGTTTGTGTTTACACAACATCTGTGCGCTCACACCAGTTTCTGGAAGCTTCTACCACATGACATGCTGTGTGTGTGTGTGTGTGTGTGTGTGTGTGTGTGTGTGTGTGTGTGTGTGTGTGTGTGTGTGTGTGTGTGTGTGTGTGTGTGTGTGTGTGTGTGTGTGTGTGTGTGTGTGTGTGTTGACAAGAGGGGGTGATGTGTTGTCCCATCTCTGGGCTATTTTTGCCTCACCAGTAGATAACGGTCTGCTGTCTGAATCTGTTCTGGGAAAGACATTTGAGCTGTGTTCTCACACACACAGCTGCTGAACACATAAGCCAGAGGGCTTCTGGGTAATCTGCAGGGTGAGGCAGCATATTTTGTACAGAACTCGATACATACAACACCAGGTAACGTCACCGTTCCTGTACAAACACCACGGAACTAGTGTAACCTATGTGCACTAAGATAAACCTCCCTGTCCCCCTCCTTCCTGTGTATGAGACCCCTGGTATCGACCTGCCAGAGCCTAAGACACCTGGCAGTGTGGGCTGGGAATGTGAGCCCCCAGTGGAGGGAAGAGGAGGGGAGTGTGGGGTCTCAGTCATAGGGAAAGGGTGGGTATTTTGGTCAGGCCTGTGCCCGTGCTCTGCTGTGACTGGTGAAATGTCACGGTGTTTCTCTCCTAGCAGAAGGAGACTCAGCAGAAGCGTCTGCGTCTGAGAGGAGACTGGTCAGACACTGGACCCCTGTCACGGCCAGAGAGCGAGAGGGAGAGGAACGGTAAGAGAAGCTCCTCGCCCCACTAAGTCCCCACTCACCTAAACACACAGCTGACACAACACGTGTGCTATCGATGACAGAAGTGCACTCTCACTTGGTCCTATTGCTCCCAGGTGGTGCAGTGGTCTAAGAGAAGAATTTGTTCTTAACTGACTTGCCTAGTTAAATAAAGGTCACATTAAAAATATATATCTATATTGCATGGATTAACACAATACAATTATACATAAGCATGATATTATTAGATGATGTAAACTTTCACATCACTGTCCATGAGTAATATGATGGGCTTTGAACCCTCTTCCTCCTGTAGGAGAGTCCAGGCCTGGAGTGTCTCTGATGCAGAGGATGTCAGACATGTTGTCACGCTGGTTTGAGGATGCCAGTGAGGCCCAGAACAACAGAGGAGCCCGTCCACAGCCACGACCCAGGGTAGACCCTGCAGCAGCTCCACAAGGTAGTGGGCTTCACCAGGAGGCTGTGGTGCTAGGGAATCCAGCCCCGTCTCAACCAACATCAACAGCCAGCTTCTCCTCCTCCATGGAGAGCCCGAGGAGCCGTAGGAGTGGCATGGGGACAGGAAGTCTCCAACCATCTCCTGGGGAACCAGTCCTGAGTCTGACATACAGCGACCAGGGCACCACCAGCAGCACCATCCAACTGGACTTCTCCAGCGGTGGCGCCAGCGACCAGGGGGAACCCCCGTGGATCAGGAGCCCAGAGCAGGTGTCCGACACCAGGCAGATCTCGTCCCTCAGCCAGTCGGAGGTGGAGGGCATGGGAGAGGAGCCCACACCACAGCCCCCTGGGGAATGGATGCAAAGGTATGGTACTATGATTGCATTGACTGAGGCATAGCTGGCCTACACAGTTAATCATTGAACTACTACAATCATGTCTGGCTATTAAAGTGGATGTGTTGTTCCCTTCCTTCCATAGATTTAATTTGAGAGGATCAGAATTAGGGGAAAGAGTACTCAGGTAATTATTTGCCATGGCAACAACAACTAAGAATGAGTTCTTCTTTACTAACAATAGATGTGTCAGATCAGTAGTTTAACGTTTTAGTTCAACGTTGATAGAACAGTTGGAACTAGCATGCTGATGTTGGACATTTCCTTGTTGCTCAGTGCATTCAATCAAACCTGCGGTACAGAAGTTACACTTCTCACGTGGCTTGACTTTGATTGGATTTAATGACTCTACAGACATGTTGTATATCCTTCCGAAAGGCGCTCTGCTGCTGCGCGGATCCAGGAGATTTTTCGGCGGCGGAAAGAGAAGAAGGAGTTGGCGGATTGCGAGACCCGCCGTATCGGGAAGCCCTCAGTAGAAAAGGTCTACAAGGGCCACCGTAATTCCAGGACTATGGTACAGTACAGTAGAACAGTACTGAGGATTAAGACAAGCTTGAAGTCATGATTTAGTCCACCAGAGGGGGACCTTGGGCAATATGTGGTGATAACGGCTTCAACTTCTTGTCAGCTATATTTAACATGCAGTGCTTTAGGTATTGCGAAGTAGCTATGTGGAATACTCATTCAAGCTTTTGTTGTTGTTGTTGTTTATAGACCAATCAGTGTTGTTTCTGGGGTGACCAGTTTGTGCTGAGCGGCTCAGACTGTGGTCATATCTTCATCTGGGACAGAGAGACAGGGGAACACCTAATGCTGCTGGAGGCAGACCAGCACGTTATCAACTGTCTGCAGCCACACCCCTACGAACCACGTGAGTTCACTGCTTCTGACAGTCTCACACTGAAGGTGGTTTTAGTGAACACCCAGTCTGGCTCTTACAACTCAACGGCTTGAAGGCTGTGGCTTTACAGGTACTGTGCATTTGGAAAGTATTCAGACCTCTTCACCTTTTCCACATTTTGTTACTTTACAGCCTTATTCTAAAATGGATTCAATTTGTTTTTTTTCCTCGTCGATCTATACACAGTACCCCATTTTTGGGGAGGCAAATGTATATAATAATTTAAAAAACAGAAATATCACATTTACATAAGTTTTGAGACCCTTTACTCAGTACTTTGTTGAAGCACCTTAGGCAGTGATTACAGCCTCGAGGCTTCTTGGGAATGACGCTACAAGCTTGGCACACCAGTATTTGGGGAGTTTCTCCCATTCTTCTCTGCTGATCCTCTCAAGCCCCATTAAGACACTTTATGTTGGAGTTTCCTTTATTTTGGCAGTTACCCGTTTATTCATTTGTTAATTTTTCTGTTCATTCCAGTGTTAGCCACATCAGGGATAGATTCCAACGTCAAGATCTGGTCACCGATGGAGGAATCCCCATCATTCAACAGAGTACTCGCTGAAGAGGTGTGACATTATAAATACATTCATGTCACAGGAGGTTGGTGGCACCTTAATTGGTGAGGATGGGCTCGTGGTAATTGCTGGAGTGGAGTAGGTGGAACGGTATAAAATACTGCAAACACATGGTTACCATGTGTTTGATGCCGTTCCAGTTGCTCCGTTCCAGCCATTATTATGAGCTGTCCTCCCCCAGCAGCCTCCACTGATTTGTGTGCTTTACAATCAACCAGGTGTGTGGAGGACAGAAAGGCTCTCATCATAGTGACATTGATGAAGCCATTAGAACCTCTGATCTGATACCTGGTGCTCTGTGTGTCCTGTAGGTGACCTTCCGTAATGAACTGATGCTGGAGGAGACCAGGAACACCATCACTGTACCTGCCTCATTCATGCTAAGGATGCTGGCCCAACTCAACCACTCCATCACAGCAGGTGAGTGCTACACACATACACACACAATCTTCCAACCCGGCATCCCTAGTGATAACCCGTGATACAGAATGGCTATGGAGTCTATCTTAAGTGGTTATAACATTTGTTATAACAGCAGTCACTGACTGGTAACATTGGTCATCTCTTTCTTTCCTCTACAGAGTCTGAGGACAATGAGGAAGACGAGTAGCCCTATCCATAGCTTCCATACTGGACTGTTGAATGTGTGAAGTAGAAACTACATATTATCTCATTGGATTCACTTTGTGGCCATTATAGTGGTAATGTTACCATAGGGACTGGAGTATTGGACCTCACCTAGTGTAGGTTATAGAACACTAGAAGAGGCTGTGTTGATTTTATAAATATAGTTTATATTCAGATGTAGATCAAGGAATGTTTTCTACCTATTTCTATGTTTTGTTCAGGTGTCCAGCCTCTCCGTCTGGCTGTGAGAAGTGTTCTCTAGATGGTATCTCCTTATTCTCCTCTGTACTTTGTGAACCTCAGGCCTTTTTGTGACAAGTCACATTTCATCTTCCTTTGTGGCTTTTCCTGATACTCTGCAACGACGGCTTCAGTTCTGACTGTTGTCAATGTGCTTGTTTACCAAAGAGAATGTGTTTCATTTAAGAATTTACGAATGTTTAAAAAATACCAAATAAAAAATATACATTTGCTTGAAATAAATCACCCGAATGTCTAGGTAGTTACAGTATGAATGACTAGGTAGTTACAGGATGAATGACTAGGTAGTTACAGTAGGAATGACTAGATAGTTACAGTAGGAATGACTAGGTAGTTACAGTATGAATGACTAGGTAGTTACAGTATGAATGACTAGGTAGTTACAGTATGAATGTCTAGGTAGTTACAGTATGAATGACTAGGTAGTTACAGTATGAATGACTAGGTAGTTACAGTATGAATGACTAGGTAGTTACAGTATGAATGACTAGGTAGTTACAGTATGAATGACTAGGTAGTTACAGTATGAATGACTAGGTAGTTACAGTATGAATGACTAGGTAGTTACAGGATGAATGACTAGGTAGTTACAGTAGGAATGACTAGGTAGTTACAGTAGGAATGACTAGGTAGTTACAGTATGACTAGGTAGTTACAGTATGAATGACTAGGTAGTTACAGTAGGAATGACTAGGTAGTTACAGTAGGAATGACTAGGTAGTTACAGTATGAATGACTAGGTAGTTACAGTATGAATGACTAGGTAGTTACAGTATGACTAGGTAGTTACAGTATGAATGACTAGGTAGTTACAGTATGACTAGGTAGTTACAGTATGACTAGGTAGTTACAGTATGAATGACTAGGTAGTTACAGTAGGAATGACTAGGTAGTTACAGTAGGAATGACTAGGTAGTTACAGTATGAATGACTAGGTAGTTACAGTATGACTAGGTAGTTACAGTATGACTAGGTAGTTACAGTAGGAATGACTAGGTAGTTACAGTAGGAATGACTAGGTAGTTACAGTATGAATGAATAGGTAGTTACAGTATGACTAGGTAGTTACAGTATGACTAGGTAGTTACAGTATGACTAGGTAGTTACAGTATGACTAGGTAGTTACAGTATGAATGACTAGGTAGTTACAGTATGAATGACTAGGTAGTTACAGTAGGAATGACTAGGTAGTTACAGTATGACTAGGTAGTTACAGTATGAATGACTAGGTAGTTACAGTAGGAATGACTAGGTAGTTACAGTAGGAATGACTAGGTAGTTACAGTAGGAATGACTAGGTAGTTACAGTATGAATGACTAGGTAGTTACAGTATGAATGACTAGGTAGTTACAGTATGAATGACTAGGTAGTTACAGTATGAATGACTAGGTAGTTACAGTATGAATGACTAGGTAGTTACAGTATGAATGACTAGGTAGTTACAGTATGAATGACTAGGTAGTTACAGTATGAATGTCTAGGTAGTTACAGGATGAATGACTAGGTAGTTACAGTATGAATGACTAGGTAGTTACAGTATGAATGACTAGGTAGTTACAGTATGAATGACTAGGTAGTTACAGTATGAATGACTAGGTAGTTACAGTATGAATGACTAGGTAGTTACAGTATGAATGACTAGGTAGTTACAGTATGAATGACTAGGTAGTTACAGTATGTATGACTAGGTAGTTACAGTATGAATGACTAGGTAGTTACAGTATGAATGACTAGGTAGTTACAGTATGAATGACTAGGTAGTTACAGTATGAATGACTAGGTAGTTACAGTAGGAATGACTAGGTAGTTACAGTATGAATGACTAGGTAGTTACAGTATGACTAGGTAGTTACAGTATGACTAGGTAGTTACAGTATGAATGACTAGGTAGTTACAGTATGAATGACTAGGTAGTTACAGTAGGAATGACTAGGTAGTTACAGTATGACTAGGTAGTTACAGTATGAATGACTAGGTAGTTACAGTAGGAATGACTAGGTAGTTACAGTAGGAATGACTAGGTAGTTACAGTAGGAATGACTAGGTAGTTACAGTATGAATGACTAGGTAGTTACAGTATGAATGACTAGGTAGTTACAGTATGAATGACTAGGTAGTTACAGTATGAATGACTAGGTAGTTACAGTATGAATGACTAGGTAGTTACAGTATGAATGACTAGGTAGTTACAGTATGAATGACTAGGTAGTTACAGTATGAATGTCTAGGTAGTTACAGGATGAATGACTAGGTAGTTACAGTATGAATGACTAGGTAGTTACAGTATGAATGACTAGGTAGTTACAGTATGAATGACTAGGTAGTTACAGTATGAATGACTAGGTAGTTACAGTATGAATGACTAGGTAGTTACAGTATGAATGACTAGGTAGTTACAGTATGTATGACTAGGTAGTTACAGTATGAATGACTAGGTAGTTACAGTATGAATGACTAGGTAGTTACAGTATGAATGACTAGGTAGTTACAGTATGAATGACTAGGTAGTTACAGTAGGAATGACTAGGTAGTTACAGTATGAATGACTAGGTAGTTACAGTATGACTAGGTAGTTACAGTATGACTAGGTAGTTTACAGTATGAATGACTAGGTAGTTACAGTATGACTAGGTAGTTACAGTATGACTAGGTAGTTACAGTATGAATGACTAGGTAGTTACAGTAGGAATGACTAGGTAGTTACAGTAGGAATGACTAGGTAGTTACAGTATGAATGACTAGGTAGTTACAGTATGACTAGGTAGTTACAGTATGACTAGGTAGTTACAGTATGAATGACTAGGTAGTTACAGTATGACTAGGTAGTTACAGTATGACTAGGTAGTTACAGTATGACTAGGTAGTTACAGTATGAATGACTAGGTAGTTACAGTATGAATGACTAGGTAGTTACAGTAGGAATGACTAGGTAGTTACAGTATGAATGACTAGGTAGTTACAGTAGGAATGACTAGGTAGTTACAGTATGAATGACTAGGTAGTTACAGTATGAATGACTAGGTAGTTACAATATGAATGACTAGGTAGTTACAGTATGAATGACTAGGTAGTTACAGTATGAATGACTAGGTAGTTACAGTATGAATGACTAGGTAGTTACAGTATGAATGACGAGGTAGTTACAGTATGAATGTCTAGATAGTTACAGGATGAATGACTAGGTAGTTACAGTATGAATGACTAGGTAGTTACAGTATGAATGACTAGGTAGTTACAGTATGAATGACTAGGTAGTTACAGTATGAATGACTAGGTAGTTACAGTATGAATGTCTAGATAGTTACAGTATGAATGACTAGGTAGTTACAGTATGAATGTCTAGATAGTTACAGTATGAATGACTAGGTAGTTACAGGATGAATGACTAGGTAGTTACAGTATGAATGACTAGGTAGTTACAGTATGAATGTCTAGATAGTTACAGTATGAATGACTAGGTAGTTACAGGATGAATGACTAGGTAGTTACAGTATGAATGACTAGGTAGTTACAGTATGAATGACTAGGTAGTTACAGTATGAATGACTAGGTAGTTACAGTATGAATGTCTAGATAGTTACAGGATGAATGACTAGGTAGTTACAGTATGACTAGGTAGTTACAGTATGAATGACTAGGTAGTTACAGTATGAATGACTAGGTAGTTACAGTATGAATAGGTAGTTACAGTATGAATAGGTAGTTACAGTATGAATAGGTAGTTACAGTATGAATGACTAGGTAGTTACAGTATGACTAGGTAGTTACAGTATGACTAGGTAGTTACAGTATGAATGACTAGGTAGTTACAGTATGACTAGGTAGTTACAGTATGACTAGGTAGTTACAGTATGAATGACTAGGTAGTTACAGTATGAATGACTAGGTAGTTACAGTAGGAATGACTAGGTAGTTACAGTATGAATGACTAGGTAGTTACAGTATGACTAGGTAGTTACAGTATGACTAGGTAGTTACAGTAGGAATGACTAGGTAGTTACAGTAGGAATGACTAGGTAGTTACAGTATGAATGAATAGGTAGTTACAGTATGACTAGGTAGTTACAGTATGACTAGGTAGTTACAGTATGACTAGGTAGTTACAGTATGAATGACTAGGTAGTTACAGTATGAATGACTAGGTAGTTACAGTAGGAATGACTAGGTAGTTACAGTATGACTAGGTAGTTACAGTATGAATGACTAGGTAGTTACAGTAGGAATGACTAGGTAGTTACAGTAGGAATGACTAGGTAGTTACAGTAGGAATGACTAGGTAGTTACAGTATGAATGACTAGGTAGTTACAGTATGAATGACTAGGTAGTTACAGTATGAATGACTAGGTAGTTACAGTATGAATGACTAGTAGTTACAGTATGAATGACTAGGTAGTTACAGTATGAATGACTAGGTAGTTACAGTATGAATGACTAGGTAGTTACAGTATGAATGTCTAGGTAGTTACAGGATGAATGACTAGGTAGTTACAGTATGAATGACTAGGTAGTTACAGTATGAATGACTAGGTAGTTACAGTATGAATGACTAGGTAGTTACAGTATGAATGACTAGGTAGTTACAGTATGAATGACTAGGTAGTTACAGTATGAATGACTAGGTAGTTACAGTATGAATGACTAGGTAGTTACAGTATGTATGACTAGGTAGTTACAGTATGAATGACTAGGTAGTTACAGTATGAATGACTAGGTAGTTACAGTATGAATGACTAGGTAGTTACAGTAGGAATGACTAGGTAGTTACAGTATGAATGACTAGGTAGTTACAGTATGACTAGGTAGTTACAGTATGACTAGGTAGTTACAGTATGATGACTAGGTAGTTACAGTATGACTAGGTAGTTACAGTATGACTAGGTAGTTTACAGTAGGAATGACTAGGTAGTTACAGTAGGAATGACTAGGTAGTTACAGTAGGAATGACTAGGTAGTTACAGTATGAATGACTAGGTAGTTACAGTATGACTAGGTAGTTACAGTATGACTAGGTAGTTACAGTATGAATGACTAGGTAGTTACAGTTTGACTAGGTAGTTACAGTATGACTAGGTAGTTACAGTATGACTAGGTAGTTACAGTATGAATGACTAGGTAGTTACAGTATGAATGACTAGGTAGTTACAGTAGGAATGACTAGGTAGTTACAGTAGGAATGACTAGGTAGTTACAGTATGACTAGGTAGTTACAGTATGAATGACTAGGTAGTTACAGTAGAATGACTAGGTAGTTACAGTAGGAATGACTAGGTAGTTACAGTAGGAATGACTAGGTAGTTACAGTATGAATGACTAGGTAGTTACAGTATGAATGACTAGGTAGTTACAGTATGACTAGGTAGTTACAGTATGAATGACTAGGTAGTTACAGTATGACTAGGTAGTTACAGTATGACTAGGTAGTTACAGTATGAATGACTAGGTAGTTACAGTAGGAATGACTAGGTAGTTACAGTAGGAATGACTAGGTAGTTACAGTATGAATGACTAGGTAGTTACAGTATGACTAGGTAGTTACAGTATGACTAGGTAGTTACAGTAGGAATGACTAGGTAGTTACAGTAGGAATGACTAGGTAGTTACAGTATGAATGAATAGGTAGTTACAGTATGACTAGGTAGTTACAGTATGACTAGGTAGTTACAGTATGACTAGGTAGTTACAGTATGACTAGGTAGTTACAGTATGAATGACTAGGTAGTTACAGTATGAATGACTAGGTAGTTACAGTAGGAATGACTAGGTAGTTACAGTATGACTAGGTAGTTACAGTATGAATGACTAGGTAGTTACAGTAGGAATGACTAGGTAGTTACAGTAGGAATGACTAGGTAGTTACAGTAGGAATGACTAGGTAGTTACAGTATGAATGACTAGGTAGTTACAGTATGAATGACTAGGTAGTTACAGTATGAATGACTAGGTAGTTACAGTATGAATGACTAGGTAGTTACAGTATGAATGACTAGGTAGTTACAGTATGAATGACTAGGTAGTTTACAGTATGAATGACTAGGTAGTTACAGTATGAATGTCTAGGTAGTTACAGGATGAATGACTAGGTAGTTACAGTATGAATGACTAGGTAGTTACAGTATGAATGACTAGGTAGTTACAGTATGAATGACTAGGTAGTTACAGTATGAATGACTAGGTAGTTACAGTATGAATGACTAGGTAGTTACAGTATGAATGACTAGGTAGTTACAGTATGTAATGACTAGGTAGTTACAGTATGAATGACTAGGTAGTTACAGTATGAATGACTAGGTAGTTACAGTATGAATGACTAGGTAGTTACAGTATGAATGACTAGGTAGTTACAGTATGAATGACTAGGTAGTTACAGTAGGAATGACTAGGTAGTTACAGTATGAATGACTAGGTAGTTACAGTATGACTAGGTAGTTACAGTATGACTAGGTAGTTACAGTATGAATGACTAGGTAGTTACAGTATGACTAGGTAGTTACAGTATGACTAGGTAGTTACAGTATGAATGACTAGGTAGTTACAGTAGGAATGACTAGGTAGTTACAGTAGGAATGACTAGGTAGTTACAGTATGAATGACTAGGTAGTTACAGTATGACTAGGTAGTTACAGTATGACTAGGTAGTTACAGTATGAATGACTAGGTAGTTACAGTATGACTAGGTAGTTACAGTATGACTAGGTAGTTACAGTATGACTAGGTAGTTACAGTATGAATGACTAGGTAGTTACAGTATGAATGACTAGGTAGTTACAGTAGGAATGACTAGGTAGTTACAGTATGAATGACTAGGTAGTTACAGTAGGAATGACTAGGTAGTTACAGTAGGAATGACTAGGTAGTTACAGTATGAATGACTAGGTAGTTACAATATGAATGACTAGGTAGTTACAGTATGAATGACTAGGTAGTTACAGTATGAATGACTAGGTAGTTACAGTATGAATGACTAGGTAGTTACAGTATGAATGACGAGGTAGTTACAGTATGAATGTCTAGATAGTTACAGGATGAATGACTAGGTAGTTACAGTATGAATGACTAGGTAGTTACAGTATGAATGACTAGGTAGTTACAGTATGAATGACTAGGTAGTTACAGTATGAATGTCTAGATAGTTACAGGATGAATGACTAGGTAGTTACAGTATGAATGACTAGGTAGTTACAGTATGAATGACTAGGTAGTTACAGTATGAATGACTAGGTAGTTACAGTATGAATGACTAGGTAGTTACAGTATGACTAGGTAGTTACAGTATGAATGACTAGGTAGTTACAGTATGAATGACTAGGTAGTTACAGTATGAATGACTAGGTAGTTACAGTATGAATGACTAGGTAGTTACAGTAGGAATGACTAGGTAGTTACAGTATGAATGACTAGGTAGTTACAGTATGAATGACTAGGTAGTTACAGTATGAATGACTAGGTAGTTACAGTAGGAATGACTAGGTAGTTACAGGATGAATGACTAGGTAGTTACAGTATGAATGACTAGGTAGTTACAGTATGAATGACTAGGTAGTTACAGTATGAATGACTAGGTAGTTACAGTATGAATGACTAGGTAGTTACAGTATGAATGACTAGGTAGTTACAGTATGAATGACTAGGTAGTTACAGTATGACTAGGTAGTTACAGTATGAATGACTAGGTAGTTACAGTATGAATGACTAGGTAGTTACAGTATGAATGACTAGGTAGTTACAGTATGACTAGGTAGTTACAGTATGAATGACTAGGTAGTTACAGTATGAATGACTAGGTAGTTACAGTATGAATGTCTAGATAGTTACAGTATGAATGACTAGGTAGTTACAGTATGAATGTCTAGATAGTTACAGTATGAATGACTAGGTAGTTACAGGATGAATGACTAGGTAGTTACAGTATGAATGACTAGGTAGTTACAGTATGAATGTCTAGATAGTTACAGTATGAATGACTAGGTAGTTACAGGATGAATGACTAGGTAGTTACAGTATGAATGACTAGGTAGTTACAGTATGAATGACTAGGTAGTTACAGTATGAATGACTAGGTAGTTACAGTATGAATGTCTAGATAGTTACAGGATGAATGACTAGGTAGTTACAGTATGACTAGGTAGTTACAGTATGAATGACTAGGTAGTTACAGTATGAATGACTAGGTAGTTACAGTATGAATAGGTAGTTACAGTATGAATAGGTAGTTACAGTATGAATAGGTAGTTACAGTATGAATGACTAGGTAGTTACAGTATGACTAGGTAGTTACAGTATGACTAGGTAGTTACAGTATGAATGACTAGGTAGTTACAGTATGACTAGGTAGTTACAGTATGACTAGGTAGTTACAGTATGAATGACTAGGTAGTTACAGTATGAATGACTAGGTAGTTACAGTATGAATAGGTAGTTACAGTATGAATAGGTAGTTACAGTACTAATTACAAAGACATGGTAATTGCAATGAAACTATTGAATATGAATAAAAATCCACTATCTGGATTAGAAGCTACATTTGTATATTTATGTAACCAGAATAAAATCATCAGGTTGCTTCAAAGTCTCAACACTTGAGTTGTTTTAAATACGTACTGATATTATGATGCAGGCTGGGCGACGTGAGCACAAATGTTTCTATTCAGAAAGAAGAAACAAATGTCCTACATTTGTAAACATTTTATACTACAAAACTATTTGTTTATTGAAAAACATTACACATAAGAACAAAAACAGGGAAGACTGTAGAGAGAATGTAGTGAGAATGTAGTGAGAATGTAGAGAGAATGTAGTGAGAATGTAGTGAGAATGTAGTGACTGTGAAGTCCAAATGAACATATTGTAAAAATATAAAATAACCATGAATTGATCCGTAAAACGCCTACTATAATTAGGTGCTCTGTTCAATCATACCATCTCCATAGTGGTTGTTTTGGCGGTGTCAGAGGCGGAAATGCTTTAGAGCTGTCAAATCCACAAGCTACTCCCAGCATAACACCTAAAGCGGGCCTCGCCATTTGCTGCATGGAGTCCCGTTAAAGAGAAGTCCCATGCAGCCTTGTTTACAAGTTAGAACACTGGAATGTGAGATGTCATCTACACTTCAATTAGTGGGTGTCAGCTAACTGCGGTTAACACTCGATCTGATTGAATCCAGGCCTTAGTATCATGACATAAATATGTTACCAACATGATTGAAGAAGACAAGATTCTCATTATGACTAAAGAAAACAGAACGAGGCTAATCTTTTGACTATTTTAGGGGATGCTCTTGTAACAGAGGCAGCACGTTGTGTAACCGGTAAGTTATAACATGTACTGTAGGTGCTTTTGGTCTTTCAGTGACCACCAGACAACACTGAATCAGCTCTCAGTACATAATCATCCCCTTCAGTCATCTGCTACAGCGCTCAGCCTTTCAACTACTGGGATTTGTATTGATAGTAAAAAAAAAAGCTAATTTGTATTAATACAGTATAGTTGAACCACTTCAGTAGTAGACCTACATTCAAGGCCAGTGAATATAATACAATAATATACTGTAAATATGGCCTCCCAACTCTATGTCAATCACTTACATATGCTTTTCATTTTTGACCCATGAATGTATGGTTAACACGTAGTAGCTAGATATTAGATGGCAATATTTATCTTAAGACACTTGACAATCTACTGCTGATCAATTAAATCTTTGCGACATTTGAATCGATGCTTGTGGGTACATTTTTATAAAAAGCTATTCTTGCAACAATTGAACTAACAATTCATAACATATTTCTAGCAGTTCAGAATGTAACATTTATTGCTTATCCATTGACTGCCTTTGGTAGTTAAGACAAGGATTTAAAGTGTGAAAATCAGATAGCAGGCCGTCGACCATTATGCAACATACACCACAAATAAAGCTTGTGACAAAAACAATTGGAAATCACAAACAAAGCCTAAATATAGGCAAACTACACATTTTCATTAAACCCATAAGGCTATCATATAAACATTCAAATGTTACACTCTGCAAGTGTTTTTAGGCCTGCACCCAATCCATGAACCATGTGCTTGAGCAAGCGAAGGTGTACAACACACTTGCATGGTGTGATGACCCCGGTTGGGGTCAATTCCATTTCAAATCATCCTGAATTGACTGAGTTTAAGTGGAATTGGGTCCAACACTGGTCCTGACGTGTTCCTCTGTAGTACTGCACCATAAACAGGTAGTCATGTCCCTGTGATCTGCTGCAGCTCGTTGAGGGGAGGAGAGTCTCTGCTAAGGCAGTCTGACTCAGTCTCTCCACTATCAGTCTGAGGCTGGGCCGCTGGCTGGGATCTTCTCCTCAACACCAGCTTGTACAGCCCTGCCATGAGGAAGATCACTGCGATCACAGCGAAGTAGCTGGCGTATATGAGAAACTGTGAGACGAAGAGAGAGAAAATATTTATCAAGCTACATCAGTGTTGTAACAGTAATACGACTCTTTAAAAGCAAAACATATTTTACATCCAAACATCATGGATAGTATTGTCTTTAGACAAGTTACCTGTGGGAAAATGTCCAGGCCCAGCCCGACAGAGTCCACTACCACAACAGTAAGCAGTGTCTGAAGCAGCAGGGCAATGAAAGTGTTCACTCCAAACACTAAGGCATATCGCTGCATACTCAGGTTGGCAGCAATCTGAAACCTGGTGGAGCACAAAAGATTGGCTTTAGAAATACAATTTAAAACATAAAAAGTGGAGTTTGAATACACTGTAGAAAGATGAAATTGAATACACAGTTAAGATATGTCATAGGTAGACAGCTAGCTACAGTAGAAGCCTACATCAATGATGCAATTGAGTCAAAACATTACTAACAAACTTTAAATCCCTGGGCATCATATGGTTTTCAGGGGATGTCTGTCCTAATCACGTAGCGATGGTTATATCATGTACTCTAGGTCAGGATGTCTGTCTGTCCTAATCACGTAGCGATGGTTATATCATGTACTGTAGGTCAGGATGTCTGTCTGTCCTAATCACGTAGCGATGGTTATATCATGTACTGTAGGTCAGGATGTCTGTCTGTCCTAATCACGTAGCGATGGTTATATCATGTACTGTAGGTCAGGATGTCTGTCTGTCCTACTCACGTAGCGATGGTTATCAGCAGCATGTAGGTGGCTCTGAAGACCACATAGGAGGTGTAGCACACCCAGATGTTCCTGATGGTGTCCATGAGGTACACAGCCACAGCCATGACCACTGAGAAGATGCAGAGAGCCAGCTCTCCCCAGACTGCCCAGGAGACCTTGATGGAGCCCACCCCGAAGGCTGCTAACGCACCTAAGCACAGACACCAGGGGCGTGATCAGTCAGCAGACAAACAGAACATGCATTGAAATTAAAATGTGCATTCTTATTTGATTAGATTCTGCTTCCAGGCTTACTTGGAAGTATGGTAACGCAAGACTATTCTTTAATCAGTTCAAGTAGTATCTTCTCAGGTTCTAATTAATCTGAAAACGGTACTTCATCATCAACTTTACCTAACAAGGTGGAGACTGTCTCCACGTATCCATTGTAGATCTCAAACTCCTGGGAGGGCAGGACTTTCTCCCACAGGGCCTGAACATAGTTGACCAACTGGAAGTAGCCACACGTAGAGAGGGCCCACCACACCGACCAAGCCAGGAGGGCAGGGCATGAGTAGCACTGCAGGAAGTCTTCCCATAAGATCCTTAACACGTCCACTAAGCCACTGCTAGCGCCACCCCCATCACTGGCCGTCACGACCTGAGTGAAGAAAATTGTACACAGAGTTGAGTAAGAACTTGCGTAAGAATCAACGGACTCAAATGCTCTGAAAAAAAACTGCTTCCTGAAAGTGAGTGATGAAGCAAGGTTTAAGTTCAGTCTTTTTTGTAAATGCTCTATTATTGCAACATTCAATGGTGTCAATCTAGTGTCTTTCAATTTGGGACAGCAGAGTTGCATGACATCAATTAATAAACAATTAATGGTTTTAACTCACAGAGCTACAACATGGTTCAACAACATTACTCAGTCCTTCAAAGAGGCCATGGTGACCTGTCTTACCAAAAAAACATCACAAAAAAAAAGAAAAAAAAAAGAGGCTCACCATGGTGACCTCATCAATCTTCAGAGGTACTTTGCTCTCAGGGTCCTCTGCTTCATCCATGGGAACCCTGCTGTTCTGATGCACCGGCTTCTCCCCCTCTGTCCCCTGGCGCTTATGGAAGAACAAGCTCTTACTGGGCATGGGCAAAAACCAGGGCGCCACGAAGGCCAAGATGGCCGACACCAATGTGATAATACAGAGGTAGAGCAGCCGGATCTGAGCCACAGACACTAGCAGTTGCCCAGCCAGCGAGCCAGCAGCGGAGCCCAGTAACGTAATACTACGACAGTAACCAGTGACTCTCTGGTACTGGGCCTGCTCCACCACACTGTAGATGTAAGAGTAGTAGGCTATGTCTGTGGCAGTGGCGAGGCCAAAGAACAACTCCAGAAGCTGCATGGCCAGCACGCCCTGGGCCTTCACTAGCATAAAGTAGGTCACTACCAAGCTCACTGCCTGCAGGATCAGCACAGGCTTGTAACACAGGTAGTCCGTGGCCAGGAAGACTGGGAAGAGTAGCACGAGGTAGGAATAGGTCCATATTGGGTAGATTTCATTTACAAGCTGTGGACAGAGGATATGTAGACAAAGTCAGCCATGTTATTGTAATTCACTCCTAAAGGCAAAAAATATAAACGCTTCCAATGGACAAAAATGTGATGTAAGGCTAATATTCAAGGTTGGTCCCTGTTTAGCTCTTACAAAGCAATAAGTAACCTCCATATTAGTTAACTAGGCTACATCTCTTCATTGGTGCCACAAGGGAAAAGCAATTATTTTCGGATTTGAGACTTTTTTTCCTTTCTCCAAAGGATTTGAGACCACATGAGCTGGTGGTCCTATTAAGAAAATATTTCAAGGATTGTAGTCAAACTGGATTAGCACGAGGACACAGAAACAATGTTAGTAAAATAAAGTTACAGAAGAGCCAACGGTTCTCTTGGTTATAACGTTATATTGGTGATAAAGAAATGTAAAAAAAATACCATTAGCTTGGTGATTGCATTAACGTTACAAATATTCACATGTAAACAATACGTTATTTTGTAGTTAGCTGTCTAAATGTAGTTGCTTTTTGTACAATGAACAAGAAGCTAATGCTCGTCCTTCCACTTACCTCTGTTTCAGTAAGGTTTTTATCAGGTCCCATCAAAAACGCAGTTAAGAAAGGCTCAGAAGGTCGGAGATTAGAGAAGAATCCATAAACACAAAGTAAGATCGTGGGATATAGTTGAGACATGTCAACCCAAAAAAAGCACACCATAACATGACCTCCACCCACCACTGTCGCTAGATTTGATCTGACAGCAATATGGAAAACCAAGTGAAAATATTGTGCGTCGCAGTAAAATGACGACAGAACCTTCGGCCAATTAAATGAGAGCCAAGAGAGGGTTCGTCTAAAGCAACAAAATAAGAGTATTTAAAAAACTAAATGAGGCACACACGCTGGTATACTTAAAGTTATTAAATTTTCTTAATCAGATTCTGGCCATTATTATTGATGTTTATATTGTGTTTGCAGGGCTCATCTGTAAAAGAGACCTTGGTTTCAGAATGACTCACTGTCAAAAAAGGTTAAATAAAATAGGAATTTAGTCTGGCTACAAACTCATGACATAACTATTCATAGACCAGGAATACATTTTAATTTAGCTATCAATTTGCTGAGAAAAGAATATAATTTCAGATGCCATGTGCTTTATAATGTGGTAGGCAGTTTATAACAGCATAATGTATACAATCCATCATATCAATGATATTGGGGATTTTTATTGCTATAAAATGTACATTACTTTAACATGTTCAGTGTGTTAAGACTGAGCTGTTACACAAGGAGTCTATAGGATCAACAGATAAAGGGCCACAACACCTGTCCAGCTGATTCTCAGGAAAAGATCAAGTACTCTGGAGTCAGTTACTCAGACATTTTACAGTCAATATTTCAGCATTAATGAGTGAGTTATACATACTGTTAAGAGAAGAGTACTATAGTTAACAATGAATGCACTGTGCAGAACTGACATCTTTCTATATTAGAGAAGACGCAGTCAAACTCCTGATATACCGTGTCTTTGAATAATCTGGTGATACAGGTAGCCTTGCGCGTCATCACACAAAATGGTACCGCTCACATATTCATGACACAATCATGACGTCATCTCTACCGGACAAGACAGTGGAACTAGGAACAGGGTCAAAAAAATAAAATAAAAAAGGAAAAAAATAAAGAAGAGCTGGGCAAAGAAAACCCCCCAAAAGGACACCGACCCCACTTACAGGAACCAACAATGGTCCTGGGCCCAAAAGACCATGTACACTTTACCATTAAGACAAACTGGCATTGGTCTGAAACAGTAAAGAGGTCCAAACATTAGTCCAGTGCATCACACTGAAAAAGCTATAATTTGGACAAAACATTTGTTAGATTTCTTTCAACAACATTCAATCAGTAAGCATCTGAGATAAACATTAGTGGTACCATTACTATGGTAAAAAAAAGGTGTGGTTATAAAAACAAAATGGAGAAAACTTGAAAGCCTGTCTGTCAGTGAATTAATGTAAAATAAATATAGTTATCTTTGAATGGTTGTTAAATGGCAGAGCTGGGCATTTGCCAAGTACAGAGTGAGAATCTTCCAGACAAAAACACTGCGAGATCGGTCACCACATAAAGCCATTACATCATTGGGATTACAGCATTACCAACATCTGTACACACCCATCAACCCCTCAGCGATTGAACCTATTCCCACGCAGAGGGTCAGAGTACCCAGAATATTCCAAGAGTCATTCCCAGAGATAACATTCCATACCCCACTAACGCTGCCAGCCAGAAGACAGATTCCTCCTACACTCAAAGATGTTTGCAAGAGTAGCCTACACCTCTGTAGGATGGAGCTTCATGTTGAAGTGCCTTGTGTAGTCGTATTCTATCGTGGGGATGACTGCCTGGACAAACTTCAAGAAAATCAACAGATACCTGAAACATGAAGTTAAGGAATAATGTGTAGGCAAGAATGGAAGAGAAACAGTATTAGCAAGATCACTTCTATTTACAACTCATCTTAGCTTGGGTTACATTGAATTATACCACGGCATTTCTGAATACTCCTTTCACTATAAAGCACAGTATATCAGCACGTTAGAATTCAACTATAGCCATTGAATTCTACCGTGTTTGAAAGCAAAAGTCGAATTGAAAACATTGAATTTGATTTTTCATAACAGCAAGCTACGACTGACGGTTTCTTTGTTTGGTTACCAAGGCAACTACTGTAGTTATCTAGTAAACTTGCTAGCTACTTCAGTGGATGTTGAAAACATTTCAAGCAGCACATTTGTTAAATTATAGCCATGGTATGAAAGGAATAATCAACTCGTTCCCTGGATATTAACTCAACTCTGTGGAAAGTAAGTCGTTCATTATTTTCCATAGATCACACGGCCCCCTCTTACATAATGATACATAAACTTAAATCACCAAGCTGCATTAAAAACACCTGACTTCAGCTGAGCCGACAATTCACTTAAAGGATGCATATGAACTCCAAGCTCTCCTCCCCCTTCAGCCACCGTCTCGATGATCCTTTTCATCACTTCAGCATGTCTGGAAAACAGGAAGTGGCAACATTAGTTTACAGGACCATAAGCGCTCCCTCGATGAGTATTACAGTCGGATCAGGGCCCGTACTCAAAGTTTTTCAGAATAGGAGTTCTGATGTGGGATCAGTTTTAGATTATAATGAATAGAAAGGGGGACCTGATCCTAGATCAGCACTCCTCCGACTTTGAGTCAATGAAAGCATGTTCATGATCTCTTGCTTTTACCTGCAGGGATGCACGGAGCACATGGCTGGGGGTGGTAGGTGGGGGTGATTTTCGATGGTGACGGTTTTCTTCACATGATCCTGGCTGATGTCCTCATACATCTGATCCACTGTCAGGGGCTGTCTGTCCTGTAGGAGTGAGAGGGGAAATGGTAAACAGAACGTAAAACCCAGGATCTCAGTTTCCCAGGTAAGTCAAAGACATCATTCTTCCTCAGCTGTAAGAACGCATCTTGGGATTTACATCCTCAGTAATATTCACAATGCAATCCAAAAGGACACACAGCAGCATCTAAATGCCAACATGTTTTGTTACTGTGCACATGGGATGTACTTTTAAGTCTACCCTAGAAACCCAGTTACACTAAGCTGACTCTGTACTGCTGAGAGCTAGTTTACAAAGCAAACACATTTTAATATGACATGCGCTGAATACAACAGGTGTAGACCTTAGTGAATGCTTACTTACAAACCCTTAACCAACAATGCAGTTAAGAAAAATGTGTTTTAAAGTATTTACGAAAATAAACTGAAGTAAAAAATAAAATAAATAATTAAGGAGCAACAATAAAATAACAGTAGCAAGGCTATATACAGGGGGTACCGGTACAGAGTCAATGTACAGTAAGTGTTACCTCATCGTATCCAAATAGCCAGAGTCGAGGAGTCTGATAGTATTTGTCATATGTGATGTAGAGGTCATAGGTTCGAGTCTGCAGGATGTCATCGCTCCCAGCTTCTCCCGTTTTGGATTTAGACAAGTCCACCATTTTACTGGTGTCCAGGGTGGCCTAGAGACATACGGGAAAGAAAAGAAAACTGACGTGAAAAATGGGGAATAGAGACACTTCCTGGAAACGGAAGCAATGTACAATAAAAGTTACAACAATACTGTGAACTTCTGACCTCATCTGTTTCCAGTAGTCCACTCTCCTCATACTCTGAAAGAACAGAACAAGACAAACTGAACCATTACATTACTTAATTAACTATGAAAGTCAGTTGAGAACAAATTCTTATTTACAATGACGGCCTACCAAAAGGCCTCCTGCGGGGGGTATAAAAAAATATATACAAAAAAAATAGGACAAACACACATCACAACTAATGAAGTATAACCACAGAACAATGAGATATCAGATATTTCACCGGACGTATAAATGTGAAGCATCCGCTTGGAGTTCCACTCACTACCAAATATGGTAGTGAAAGGAAGCCCAACGGCCGGGAGTGGGAGAAGACGGAACAAGATGGATTTTGGCCGACATTCTGCTAATTTCTCGTCGATTAAACATTTGATCTCAATTAAATTTTCCGGCCCCAAAACTAAAATATGCTACAAACATAATCAAGTAAGTTTTGTATACTTTACCCGTTGCCAAAGTTTTAAAAATGGTGTTGTTTAGGAGTGCAAAGGCGAGTTGAGTTATTGCAAACCCACTTCAAAGTAGGTGTTCCCTAATGGAAATATGCACGTGTGCTAGAACGCACCAATTAGGATCTCGCTAGCTCGTACTTGCCCCTGCCCACTATGACTCATTTGTTCCCGTTTGAAACAAAGAGCTATGGTCTATCTTGGTTTAGTTATACAAGTCTTTAGAATATTCCTTGAGGAGTAGAGAGTAGACACCTTCCATATCTGCTGCCTCGTCTTCATCATCATCGTCATCATCTCCGTTCCCACAAGCACCAGAGTTCACATTCATGTTCATGTCCTTTCAAAACAAAGGAATACAACTATTTTAAGACATCTGAAATGGTATTAATCTAAGGTTGTTAATTTGAAACATTCATTAGCAATGCAGATTACTAGGATTCAATAACAAAACGGAAATATGATGGACCATTTACCTTGTTGTCCAATGAGATTTCTCGTACAGCTTCTGTAACTCCCCCTATACCTAAAATATCAATTTGAAATAAAACATTCCTGGACAAACAAAACCAAAAGCTAGCTTTATTTATAATGTATTCCTGATAAAAGACCCAAGAAAATGAACCATTGTCACAGGAAATGTCTAAAGTGTCCAACCTGAGTTGTGGTAGGTGTCGACCCATCCTCCATCTCCGTCATCCTCCTCTATGATGGCTTCCAGTTCATCACAATACTCCATCTGTTTACAGCGCTTGTAGCAGGGAACTGTAGGTACACACACAAAATATACATTACTACAGCAACAATAAGGACAAGTAACAGTTTGTAGAGAAAGCACCAATTTAATAAATGGATCACTAGTCACTTTAATAATGTTTACATATCTTGCATTACTCATCTCATATGTATAAACTGTATTTTACACTGTTTATTGCATCTTGTCTATGCCGCTCGGTCAATGCTCATCCATGTATTTATACCTATATATTCTTATTCCATTCCTTTACTTAGATGTGTGTGTATTAGGGAGTTGTTGTGGAATTGTTAGATTACTTGTTAGATATTGCTGCACTGTTAGAACTAGAAGCACAAGCATTTCGCTACACTCGCAATAACATCTGCTAACCA
This sequence comes from Oncorhynchus kisutch, assembly GCF_002021735.2. NCBI lineage: Eukaryota > Metazoa > Chordata > Actinopteri > Salmoniformes > Salmonidae > Oncorhynchus > Oncorhynchus kisutch. Next base: position 486,801 of record NW_022261982.1, on the reverse strand, counting down.
TGTGTATGTGACCAATAACATTTGATTTGAGTTCACACAGTTCTTACCATTGCGAGTCAATAGGAACTGCTTATCCTTGGGTAAATACGGCTTCACCTTCTCCTCTTCCCCAGACACCCTGGATGGAATAAACATGATGTGACATCTGGGACTACTGTGCTGTCAAAACATCATACTGTAGTTGATGCTATATTTGGAGACAGCATAACATCCATCCAGAATAATTACATGCTCATATCAGATGAATTAGATTGGAGAAATGAAGTGCAATTTAGCTGACTACAATATCATATTAGAGGTGCGATAAAGTCCATTTCAATTCCTGTTAGTTGAACTGGACATCGGAACATGGGCATTTCTTCATAAGAGTGTAATTCAATTTCAGAATTGACTTGGATGGAGCCAACCCATGTCCTGGGGTAGCGTGTACAATATTGAGTATCAATCTTACTCCAATGGACACTCACCATTTCCATGTGGGGCAGTGATGAACAAGGTGATCTCCAGCAGCTACAAACTAATGGAGAGAAAATAGAGATTTAATAGGAAGTTGTAATAGTTCAGTCAGATGACAATTACTCTGTGGGTTGGGGGAAAGGAGCTTTTTGGAATTGTGACCTACTTCTCCAAATCTCTTTCAGTTGCACTTATTTTCCCAAATGATGAAAGCCTACATACGTGTGACTTGTTGGGCTTTCTACGTGACTCAGTTACAAATGATACCAAAGACAACTTCCTCACCTCTTCTGGAGTGATAACTCCTGTCTCCTTGAATTTGGATTCCTATCAGACAAAATAATGAAGTAATATTATTGTTGAGTTGGCAGTTTGGTATATTTAACGTGTGTGACTGCCTGCAACCAATTTCATTACAGAGGAGGTTTGACATTCCATTCTTAATTGCTTAAACATTGACTGTCACATTTCTCAAATGTGATAACTGAAATCATGCGAAGCTAACGTTAGCTACATTGACAAGACAGTCATCAACGCCATGAAACCTCTAAATATTTCATAAACCGAGATTATACACTGCAATAGGACCGTAAACAACGAATTGTAGCTACATAATACATGTTGAGAGCACTTGAGGTTAGACTTCCCGATAAAGCATGCTAGCATGTTAGCATCTTACACATCACTGCTGAGTGATAGCAATCTACAGTAGCTAGAGATACAGCTAATATAGCTTACCTTCAGCACTGGAGTAAAAAACTCGGCTACACCAAGGGCCGTGCCTTTTACGGAATTAATGGCGTTCTGCATGTTAGCTATCAGATCGATCCCCGATAGATGTGTGCGTCTTCAAATGCCGAAAGACCGTCGGTTTCAGTTGTTTTTTTGTCAGCAACAGATCACATGACTTGTCATTTGAGAATCCCCTTCCGCTGTTAAAGTCTCGAGAGATTTGTCTGGACGGCTCAAGGGTTGCCGGATCATGACTGGCCCAGGCCCCAAGGGAAAGTTAAATACATTTGAGTTCTTCAATCTGAAATAAGACCTTTATTCAGCATACATACAGGTAACTGCCAAAATGAAGGAAACACCAACATAGGGAACACGAGCCGCCAGAACAGCTTCAATGTGCCATGCCATAGATTCTTCAAGTATCTGTTACTCTATTGGAGGGATGTGACACTATTCCTCCACGAGAAATTCCATAATTTGGCGTTTTGTTGATGGTTTTTAACGCTGATCCAGAATCTCTCATAAGTGTTCAATTGGGTTGAGATCTGATGACTGAGAAACACACAACCGTTTAAACCCCCTCTGCTCTTTTGAGCCCTCTATTTCAAAGTCACTTAGATCTCTTCTTCAAGCCATGGTAGAAAAATGATGGGAAACTGGGAATTTGTATACAGGGGAGTGTTGAGCTCTACAGCAGACTCACACAGTTCAATCGCTGGTTGTACACTATTTTCTGTCCCTCCCAAAATATATTTGTAGATAACTGGTCCTCTTTCTGGGACTCACACACAACAGGACCAAGCCTGGCATGCTCAGGAGTGACAGACTATCTTAGCTGGAGGGGTGCTCTCATCTTCCCTATAAACATAGACAGGGCTCGAACTCCTCTAGCTCCACAATGAGATAGGGTGCAGGCCAGGCAGTAGTCTGTCAGCCAGCCTGCCAGCTTAGTGTAGTCAGCTCAGTTTTTCCCATTCAGACCCTGACTGTGCCTCAATCTAGGTATGGCAAAACTAAACATGGCTTTGTTTGCATTTAGCAATCTCACTGGAATAAAGACCTCCTCCATTCCTGTCATTATTGAAAGATATTGTGATAATACTCCACAATGGCTCATAGTAATGGCTGGAATGGTATCAAACACATGGAAATGTGTTTTATGTGCTCGATACCATTCCATTTCCTCCGTTCCGGGCTCTTAGCCATTACTATGAGCCCCTTCTCCCCAATTAAGGTGCCACCGGCCGCCTGTGCTCATATCTCAAAATAGGACTACTTAATGTTAGATCCCTCACTTCCAAGGCAGTCATAGGCAATGAACTAATCACTGATCATAAACTTCATGTGATTGGCCTGACTGAAACATGGCTCAAGACAGATGAATGTACTGGGTTAAATGAGGCCTCTCCTCCTGGTTACACGAGTGACCAAATCTCCACCAAATTGGGAGTCTTCCAATGAGCTTTGAAAGACAGTACCGTGCAATATGAAAAAGCCTACAATGCTGCTCGTTCAACCTACCTTTACAACCCGAGGAGAATAAAACACGATTCAAAATAGATTTCTGATACTGTCGCAAAGCTAACTAAACAGCAGCATTCCCCAAGTGAGGATGGCCTTTACTTCAGCAGTGATGAATTCATTAACTTCTTTGATGAAAAGATCATGATCATTAAAAAGCAAATTACAGACACCTGTTTGAATATTCATATTTCTCCAAAACTCAGTTATAATGAGTCTGCACAGACCTGCCAGGACCTCGGATCAATGGAGACACTCAAGTGTTTATATCCTGTATATCTCGACACGTTCAAGAAAATAGTCATGTCCTCTAAACCTTCCAGCTGTCTACTGGACCCTATTCCAACTAAACTACAGAAAGAGCTACTTCCTGTGCTTCACCCTCCTATGTTGAACATAATAAATGGCTCCCTATCCTCCTGATGTGAACCAAACTCACTAAAGGTGGAAGTAATAAAGCCTCTCCTGAAAGAGCCAAACCTTGACCTGGAAAATGTAAAGAATTATTGGCCTATATTGAATCTCCCATTCCTCTCAATTATTTTGGAAAAAAGCTGTTTCTCATCAACTCACTTTCTTCCTGATGACAAATAATGTATACGAAACGCTCCAATCTCGTTTTAGACCCTATCAAAGTACTGAGACCACACTTGTGAAGGTGGTAAATTACATTTGAATGGCGTCAGACCAAGGCTCTGTGTCTGTCCTCGTGTCCCTAGACTTTAGTGCTGCGTTTGATACCATCAATCACCACATTCTTTTGGAGAGATTGGAAACCCAAATTGGTCTATGCGGACAAGTCCATGCCTGGTTTAGATCTTATCTGTCGGAAAGATATCAGTTAATCTCTGTGGACGGTTTGTCCTCTGACAAATCAATGTTAATCTTCGGTATTCCTCAAGGTTCAAATTTAGGACCACTATTGTTTTCACTATTCTACCTCTTGGTGATGTCATTTGGAAACACAATGTCAACTGTCACTGCTATGCAGACGACACACAGCTGTACATTTCAATGAAACATGGTGAAGCCCCAACATTGCATACCCTGGAAGCCTGTGTTTCAGACATAAGGAAGACATAAGGAGATTATTAATTATTTTATTATTTTTGATGAATTGTTTTACTTTTAAACTCAGACAAAACAGTGATGCTGGATCTAGGTCCAAAGAAACAAAGAGATCTGCTGTTTGATCTGACAATTAATCTCAGTGGTTGTACAGTCATCTAAAATAAAACGTGAAGGACCTCTGCATTACTCTGGACCCTTATCAACATTATTTTAAAAACAGCTTTTTTTCCATCTTTCTATCATTGCAAAACATTGTCAAAAAATCATAAAGAACAGCTAATCCATGCTTTGTTACTTCAAGATTAGACTACTGAAATGCTCTACTCTCCGGCTACCTGGATAAAGAACAAAATCAATACGTCTTCTAGAATCTTGACTAGAACCAAAACACTTGATCATATTACTCCAGTGCTGGTCTCTGTTAAGGCTCTGGCTGATTTCAAGGTTTTCCTGCTAACCTTCAAAGCATTACCTATCTCTCCGATTTGATCCTGCGGTACAAACCTACATGTACAGTCACAAGACGCAGGCCTCCTAATTGTCCCTAGAATTAGCTCCTGTAGAGCTCCATTTTTATGGGATGGTCTGCCGATCCATGTGAAAGATGCAGACTCGGTCTCAACCTTTAAGTCTTTACTGAAGACTCATCTCTTCAGTAGGTCCTGTGATTGAGTGTAGTCTGGCCCAGGAGTGAGGCACTGGAGTGAGAAAAGCCCCTTGCTGTCTCTGCCTGGCTGGCTCTCCTCTCTCCACTGGATTCTCTGCCTCTGACCCTATTACTGGGGCTGAGTCTCTGGCTTTGCTAGTCCCTAAGAGGGGTACATCACATCGTGCCAGGCATTTTTTGGTATACTGGACTTGAGTGGGTAGAGTGACTGATGTCATCTTCCTGTCTGGTTTTGCACCCCCTTGGGTTCGTGTGGTGGGGAAGATCTTCGTGGGCTATATTTGGTGGTCTGTTGATATCTCTCTGGTGGTGTGGGTGCTCTGCTCTGGCAAAGTGGGTGGGGTTGAAGAACAATCTGGCCTTAATTGTACTCTTATAATCTCCAGCCAGAAGGGGACTGGCCACCCCTCAGAGCCTGGCTTCGCACTAGGTTTCTTCCTAGGTTCCTGCCTTTCTGGCGAGTTTTTCCACATCTGCATTGCCTGCTTTTTGGGGTTTTAGGCTGGGTTTCTGTATAAGCAGTTGTGACATCTGATTGATGACTCTAAGCATGATGGGATGTTAATTGCTTAATTAACTCAGGAACCACACCTGTGTGGAAGCACCTGCTTTCAATACACTTTGTATCCCTCATTTACTCCAGTGTTTCCTTTATTTGGGCCTGTATATCTCCATACAAGATAACAAATATATGCACAACATAAAAGGCAATTGCCAAATGTTTTTAATCTGAAATCTCCATTCTCCCTGTGAAACAAATCATATTCAAAAATATATGGAAGAAAAAGTATGCTGCATTTTCATAATCTATTATAGAAAAGTCAATTCTTATTAAACAACGTCACAGTTATCAAAATGCAAAAAAAAAGCTTTCATGAAAAGCCATTCATACAATGGCTTCATATAGTTCATGGGACAAGGCCACAAGCAGGCCTCAATAGAAAATCCAACACATCCTAAGGGGAACATCCTATTCTCAATCCTTTAGTAACCATATCCACGGTGGTAACCATCCGGGTCTCTGTCATGACCGTAGCCCCCATACTCATCCTCAGGACAGCGCATGCCAAGGGACTGCTGGATAGCCATCTCCTGTCTGCGGAGCTGCATGGAGTCAACCAGGTCATATATGATGGACATGGACCACATGGGAGACGGGTACCAGGACTTGACGTTGCCGTCTTTCCCCACCAGCAGCATAGAGAAGTACTCTGGGCTGATCTGGAAGTAGTTCCTGATGTCCTGCACCAGAGAGGGAGAAACGTCCTCACGTTCCACAGTGGCAGTCCCTGTGACACAGGCAGGGTTGAGGGGTTAACTTTAATTGATTTCATACATTAAGAACAACAATGTTTAGAAGAAGAATGGAAGAAGAAGAAGACTTAAACCTAAATCAAATCTTCATTTACATAAGCTCAGGATTTTCCCACCAATATGGGAACAGTAACTGTTTCTTACCGTTGATTGGGTATAGCTCAAGGGTCCCGCCCATATCCTCCATGTCCTTTCCAATCAGCTTCAGCACAGACAAGTGGCGCAGGCCTGAGTAGAGCCAGGTGAAAACACGTCATTTCACATTACACCACTGCACCTCTTATGCCTAATATCAAACCTCTTTCAAACAAAGCCCTAGCGCCTTCCCAAAGATATCTAGTACATGTGAAGGTATGGATATAGGTGTAAGCAGTGGTTTTAATTTAACTAGGCAAGTCAGCTCAGAACAAATTCTTATTTACAATGACAGCCTACCCCCGGCCAAACCCTAACCCAGACGACACTGGGCCAATTATGTGGCGCCCTATGGGACTCCCAATCACGGCCGGTTGTGATACAGCCTGGAATTGAACCAGTGTCTGTAGTGACGCCTCGAGATGCAGAGCTTTAAACCGCTGCGCCACTAAGGAGCCCAAATAATACTATTCAGGGAAGTAGAATGGAGGGTACAGTATTATACTATACAGAATGGAGGGTACAGTATAATACTATACAGGGTAGTAGAATGGAGGGTACAGTATAATACTACACAGAATGGAGGGTACAGTATAATACTACACAGAATGGAGGGTACAGTATAATACTATACAGAATGGAGGGTACAGTATAATACTATACAGGGTAGTAGAATGGAGGGTACAGTATAATACTACACAGAATGCAGGGTACAGTATAATACTACACAGAATGGAGGGTACAGTATAATACTACACAGAATGGAGGGTACAGTATAATACTACACAGAATGGAGGGTACAGTATAATACTACACAGAATGGAGGGTACAGTATAATACTACACAGAATGGAGGGTACAGTATAATACTATACAGGGTAGTAGAATGGGGGGTACAGTATAATACTACACAGAATGGAGGGTACAGTATTATACTACACAGAATGGAGGGTACAGTATAATACTACACAGAATGGAGGGTACAGTATAATACTATACAGGGTAGTAGAATGGAGGGTACAGTATAATACTATACAGAATGGAGGGTACAGTATTATACTACACAGAATGGAGGGTACAGTATAATACTATACAGGGTAGTAGAATGGAGGGTACAGTATAATACTATACAGAATGCAGGGTACAGTATAATACTACACAGAATGGAGGGTACAGTATAATACTACACAGAATGGAGGGTACAGTATAATACTACACAGAATGGAGGGTACGGTATAATACTATACAGAATGGAGGGTACAGTATAATACTATACAGAATGGAGGGTACAGTATAATACTACACAGAATGGAGGGTACAGTATAATACTACACAGAATGGAGGGTACAGTATAATACTATACAGAATGGAGGGTACAGTATAATACTACACAGAATGGAGGGTACAGTATAATACTATACAGAATGGAGGGTACAGTATAATAATATACAGAATGGAGGGTACAGTATAATACTATACAGAATGCAGGGTACAGTATAATACTATACAGAATGCAGGGTACAGTATAATACTATACAGAATGGAGGGTACAGTATAATACTACACAGAATGGAGGGTACAGTATAATACTACACAGAATGGAGGGTACAGTATAATACTACACAGAATGGAGGGTACAGTATAATACTATACAGGGTAGTAGAATGGAGGGTACAGTATTATACTACACAGAATGGAGGGTACAGTATAATACTATACAGGGTAGTAGAATGAAGGGTACAGTATAATACTATACAGAATGGAGGGTACAGTATAATACTATACAGGGAAGTAGAATGGAGGGTACAGTATTATACTACACAGAATGGAGGGTACAGTATAATACTACACAGAATGGAGGGTACAGTATAATACTATACAGAATGGAGGGTACAGTATAACACTATACAGAATGGAGGGTACAGTATAACACTATACAGAATGGAGGGTACAGTATAATACTATACAGAATGGAGGGTACAGTATAATACTATACAGGGTAGTAGAATGGAGGGTACAGTATAATACTACACAGAATGCAGGGTACAGTATAATACTACACAGAATGGAGGGTACAGTATAATACTACACAGAATGGAGGGTACAGTATAATACTACACAGAATGGAGGGTACAGTATAATACTATACAGAATGGAGGGTACAGTATAATACTACACAGAATGGAGGGTACAGTATAATACTACACAGAATGGAGGGTACAGTATAATACTACACAGAATGGAGGGTACAGTATAATACTATACAGGGTAGTAGAATGGGGGGTACAGTATAATACTACACAGAATGGAGGGTACAGTATTATACTACACAGAATGGAGGGTACAGTATAATACTACACAGAATGGAGGGTACAGTATAATACTATACAGGGTAGTAGAATGGAGGGTACAGTATAATACTATACAGAATGGAGGGTACAGTATTATACTACACAGAATGGAGGGTACAGTATAATACTATACAGGGTAGTAGAATGGAGGGTACAGTATAATACTATACAGAATGCAGGGTACAGTATAATACTACACAGAATGGAGGGTACAGTATAATACTACACAGAATGGAGGGTACAGTATAATACTACACAGAATGGAGGGTACAGTATAATACTATACAGAATGGAGGGTACAGTATAATACTACACAGAATGGAGGGTACAGTATAATACTACACAGAATGGAGGGTACAGTATAATACTATACAGAATGGAGGGTACAGTATAATACTACACAGAATGGAGGGTACAGTATAATACTACACAGAATGGAGGGTACAGTATAATACTATACAGAATGGAGGGTACAGTATAATAATATACAGAATGGAGGGTACAGTATAATACTATACAGAATGCAGGGTACAGTATAATACTATACAGAATGCAGGGTACAGTATAATACTATACAGAATGGAGGGTACAGTATAATACTACACAGAATGGAGGGTACAGTATAATACTACACAGAATGGAGGGTACAGTATAATACTACACAGAATGGAGGGTACAGTATAATACTATACAGGGTAGTAGAATGGAGGGTACAGTATTATACTACACAGAATGGAGGGTACAGTATAATACTATACAGGGTAGTAGAATGAAGGGTACAGTATAATACTATACAGAATGGAGGGTACAGTATAATACTATACAGGGAAGTAGAATGGAGGGTACAGTATTATACTACACAGAATGGAGGGTACAGTATAATACTACACAGAATGGAGGGTACAGTATAATACTATACAGAATGGAGGGTACAGTATAACACTATACAGAATGGAGGGTACAGTATAACACTATACAGAATGGAGGGTACAGTATAATACTACACAGAATGGAGGGTACAGTATAATACTATACAGAATGGAGGGTACAGTATAATACTATACAGAATGGAGGGTACAGTATAATACTATACAGAATGGAGGGTACAGTATAATACTACACAGAATGGAGGGTACAGTATAATACTATACAGAATGGAGGGTACAGTATAATACTACACAGAATGGAGGGTACAGTATTATACTACGCAGAATGACCTCTCTCTCTGTCTGAGAGACAGAGCCCAATTTCTGCAATGTGGCCAAACTGAGTCCATGAAACATTTCCCAGTAGAAGTACTAAAGACATGCATACAACTGAAGCTCAACAGTCTTGTTTTATTTGTTTCACTGTGCTCGCTAGATTCCTTTCCCCAAATTACAAATGTTTCTAATTTGCAGATCTTTCATCCCAGTACTATTAATGTCATCCACAGAAAGACTGTGTTGGCAGCTAAACAATAGCCTGTCCTCCCAAACTAAGAACCCTGTTTTTCATCAGTACGAGACCAACATGAGTAGTTGACCACATTGTCTACAACAGGCTCAAAACCAAATACCAAACATTCTGGCGAGTCTCAAGAGACCTCTATCGTAACCCAGCTTTAGAGTGGTGTCTATTTTCTAACCTAAACAATTCAGGCATGTTACAGCTAAACGCCAAAAAAATCCCTTTTGTTTGTTTGCATAGCTAATGCAGTATGTTACATATTTCGCAACAGTTAAAACTAATTGTGACAGACTCTGCAAGCTACAAATACGTTGACATTCCATGAGATTATCTTCTGTTAATAGTTATGTTACTAGTTCATTTGAACTCTGAACAGATATATCCTGATGCTTGTACAGCATGGCTCGTTGGACCAACAGTGACAGACAGTAACAACAAGGGATGAGGACAGTGTGTTTCAGGAGTGGTATTTGAGAGATAACCCTCCCAGCACTATCGCTATAAGCTTGAGGATCTGAGTGAGCTGGTGAGTTATTCAGGAAATATGTCTGCTCTTGAACGTAACAGGCAAAACATTTTTGATAATGTTTTATTGTCACATACACCAGATAGGAGCAGTGAAATGTGTTGTTTTACAGGGTCAGCCATAGTAGTACAGCACCCCTGGAGTAAATTAGGGTTAAGAGCCTTGCTCAAGAGCACATTGGCAGATTTTTACCTTGTCGGCTCAGGTATTCAAACCAGCAACCATTCAGCCCAACACTTTAACCGCTACGCTACCTGTCACCCTAGTTGACCAAAGTGTGGCCACACATTCTGAACATCTCCACAGAAGGGAGTGAAGCAGCCAAGACAAATACTTAAGGGCCCCAGTGAAATCATCAAAACATACAGGCCTGAGACAACAGTGTGACATCACTACTCACCCAGATTGCAGGCCTGGCTAGTCAGGGCGTAGAGCTGCTGCTGATAGGCCCATTCCTCGTCGTCAGAGGAGGAGATCACAAACAGCCTGAGACAACAGCGTGACATCACTACTCACCCAGATTGCAGGCCTGGCTAGTCAGGGCGTAGAGCTGCTGCTGATAGGCCCATTCCTCGTCGTCAGAGGAGGAGATCACAAACAGCCTGCGTCTCCAGCGGAACCTAGAGAAATATAAACACAGAACAAACAATGACATCAAATATATACAAACAAAATTCCACAAGCCTTTGAGAAGAACAAAAAGGTTACAAATGCATTTCTTTATTTATTTGCATATACATGTTCGACCAGGAGCACACAGGATGTCAGTGTCAGTTTTAGGCGAGTGTATTTGTCAGTTGTGTTGACTTGAAACTGCAGTCACACAGTCTTATATTGCAATTGCATCGTCCTAGATAATAACAAAAGCCCACTAGTACCGTGAGAGGAAGTTCTCCAGGGATTTGGATTTGTCTTCTGTCTTACACGTCACTCCTTGCCTCTTCTGCTGTTCCATCTCCTTGATGCGAGAAGAGAATGTGTCTATGTAGTCAAACACAGCCGTCATGGCGATGGGCACCTCATATTCTTGCTGTGAATGGGGACAGAAAACCACATCACCCATCTTTAGGCAGAAAAAGTGTTACGGATGATACTGTATCAATTCACTGCAGTAAAATGGAGCTATTGAAGCGCTCAACCGATATGGTGGATTTTCACTCAGACATAGGACCAAAAGGTTAACCGCTATTTCATCAAAATAAGAAGGTCATCCAGGATGCACAATACTAAGTAGCAGTATACAATAACACATTGTAATTATACCGCAGTAAGCTTTATAGGGAAACAAGGCCAACCAACCTTCACTTTCATATCAAAGTCAGTCAGCACCATATAGTAGTCGTCAAATATCAGTCCCAACTCATTCCTCAAGGCTCTGATGAGGGGCTGGTTTGTGAAATCCTCTTCTTTCATGCCTTTCAGAGGCTGATCCTTCTCTGTAACCATAAACTTGTATTACACTTGTCATCAGAGTAAAATAGTATTGAAAATTAGCAACAAAAAGTTCAAAACTTAACTTACCAGCCTGGTAATGGTCCATCTTCATGGTGCCATTGGTCAGAGAGCCAAAGATGGTGATAAGAGAGATTTTTCTGACGCCCAATTCACACACATGCTCCAGATACTCATCTCTCTGCTGCGTGTACATAGGATTCTCCTCGTCTGGAGTACTGATCACCTGGGAGGGAAAGAAAAGTGACTGTTTTATCATGTGTCTATTCTGTTCGGTTCTATTCTATTCTGTTCAGTTCTGTTCTGTTCTATTCAATTCTGTTCAGTTCTGTTCTATTCAGTTCTATTCTATTCTGTTCAGTTCTGTTCAGTTCTGTTCAGTTCTGTTCTGTTCTATTCAGTTCTATTCTGTTCAGTTCTGTTCTGTTCTATTCAGTTCTATTCTATTCTGTTCGCTTCTATTCCATTCTATTTAGTTATATTCTGTTCTAGTGTACCAATATTTCTGCTTCATATCAGATTTAATCAATACATTTATGTGATACAACAGAATACTCACAAGTAGACGTCGTCTCTTCTCAAAATGACCAAAAAAGGATACTAAGAGGTTTGGCTGTTTTGTGGGGGGCCTCTTGTTGTCTGCTTCTTTCTCCTGGTTAATAGCGGCCTTCTTCCCTGGTCTCCTGCCACGATAGAAGCCCCCATCACTGTCTTTAGTAGCCTTCAACCTTTTCTTGTCTGCTTTACTCTTTTTGCCTGATTTATCAGCCTTTTTCTTCCTCTCTGCATTGACAGGCCGCTTGACCTTGCTCTTCTTGGGGGAAGCTGTTTCCACCTGTGCATCAGAGTCAACCTTAAGTTCACTGCCCAGCTCTTCCCCTCCTTCAGTTGGTTTGTTGTTAGTGAGCTGAGTTGGAGAGGTAACAACTTGTCGGCCATGTTTGCTATCGTCGGTTGTGTCTTCTTCATATTGGTCTCTGTGGGATTCTGTAACGTCATCTATGCCATTTCTGTGGGTCTCTGAGGGGATGTAGAAGGATTCGTCTGTGGTGGGGACCTCTAGGTCCCAGTGCGGTGTTGTCTGGGGGTCCAAGAGCTTCGGAACTGTGGGTTTTGTGGTGGTTGTGGTTGTGGTTCGTCGTGTTGTTGTAGTTTTTGGTTTTGTTGTGGTGGTTGTGGTTCGTCGTGTTGTTGTAGTTTTTGGTTTTGTTGTGGTGGTTGGTTTTATAGTGGTGGTGGTCGTGGTTGTTTTTGTTGTGGTTGTTGGTTTTGTTGTGGTGGTTACTTTTGTGGTCGTTGTAGTAGTTGTTGGTTTTGTTGTGGTCGTGGTTGTTTTTCTGGTGGTGGTTGTGGTTGGCTTTGCTGTAGTAATGGTTGTGGTTGCTTTTGTTGTTGTTGGTGGTTTTGTTGTGGTTTTTTTTTTTTTGATCTTGTTGGTTTTGTTGTGGTGGTTGTGGTTGGCTTTGTTGTAATTGTGGTTGCCTTTGTGGTCATAGTTGGTTTTGTGGTTGGTCGGGTTGTGGTAACTGTCACAGCCTTTGGTCCTTGAGCTGGTCTCTGCACCCCTTTCCACACTGGCACCCTGTCCACTGTAGAGTTCACTGTGACCTCTGACCCCGTGGTCAATACCCCCTGGCCCTGAGACTCAACCACCTGGCCCTCAACACCGGCCGCCTTGCACCTCTGCACGAAGCCCCTCTGCCTGGCCTTCTCCAGCTTGCGCATGTGGGTCTGGTCCATCACCTCGTACATAGCCTCCAGCCTGACCGGGTACGGGTACCTCTCCTCCACCTGGAGGGTCTTCCTAAGGAGAACCATGCCAAACTTTCCCTCCTCCAGCTTCAGGAAGTTCATCAGCCTGGGGATGAGGACCGTATCCAGGGGCTCCTCCGTCACCTGTCCCTTGGCGTTGACCCGCCGCACCTTCCCGCCTCGCTCTCCCTCCTGGTGGAACATCACTATCATCTGCATGTGCCGCTCCGCCATCTGGCAGTAGACGTCCGACTTGAGGAGGGTCATCATCAGGCGATAGTAACCGTCTGAGTCATGTGGGGCGGAGATGACCAGGACCCGGTTCTTCCCTGCGAAGCTGGCCAGGACGTTGAGGGAGCCTGCGCTGCCGGGGACGGTGCGGGCTGGTGTGGACTGAGGCTGAACCGCCTCCCCTGTCACTGGTTTACTGTTGTCTTGAGATGTGCCAGTGCCACTGCCAACCTGGTTTATGGGTTTCTTTGGTTGTTGGGGTATTCTTCTGCTTGGCATCATCCTTCTGCTTGGTGGTTCTTTTCCTCTTCTTGGAGGCTCAGCTTTCTCATCTCTCTGCATTCTGTCACCATGGCTCGTCATAGGGGATACATTTATACCACCAGCGGAAGGAGCAATACTGTCAGAGTTCAGCACATTTTGTGTTCTGTTAAAAATCCCCCCCTGGAGGGATGTTCGTCGTAAGATTGTCCTTTTGAGGGGTCTCCTGTCAGAGGCCCCTGTGCTCCATACCAGCAACAGCCATAACACACAGAGATGCAGTGTCTGTTTCATTTTTGCAGTGTCAAAGAAAAACCTACAATGGCTATAAGAAGATTAGTGAGAGAGGCATTGCCTGTGGTCCTCTGTCTTTCTGACGTTGTGTCCAGTTTTCAGATGAAATAACTGATCAGTGATTATCCGTAAAAACGCTTTGTTTGAGAAGAAAAAAATTGTTCCGCAGTAGGTTATGACGTAACTGTTCAGAAAGACAAATGCACAATCTGGGCTGTTTCAATAAAGTAAACACAAACACTTGTCAACTTGTGTGCTATAATCTTGCTGAAAGTTTACATGGAAATGCACCATTTACCATTCCATTCTGGTGACAAACAATAACTCCCCGATGATAAGAAATATTGTGGCAGTCGTCCAATGACTCCTTTCTCCGTTTCTGCGGCTGAAATGACATACATTTCATTTTCTATGTTAATGTAGACAGTGCAACCTCTGCTTACTAGGCGGCTACACGTAACGGTTCCATATATTCTGTCTATACAAAACTTACTCCATCGATTGTAACTTTAGAGGCCATTTTCCTCTTTCTAACGTCTTCAGAATGAGAGATTTCTGGAAGTCTCAATGCGTTGTCGGCAAGGAGGGATCTTCTGCCTTCCCCCTTCCAGCGCATCGAGTTACCCGACGAAATACTATGTAACCACAAATTCCAAAAGCGCTCTCTCCCCTCTGAGGACCAACCCAAGACCAAGAAAGAAACTATTTTTGCTGCGTTCACGCGCACGTCGGAACGAGAGAACTCGGAAAGGTCCGACTTGCTAATTGTTTATAGCTACAGACGTGCCGCGTTCAACCAGTCAGAAAGTCGAACATTTGCGAGTTTCCTAGTACCGGATAGCACTTGAACGCAGCATAAGTAGCGGCTCTCACGGCAAGGTTCGACACGGCCCACCATACACATGTACACATAATAGAGCACTATAGTTATTACAACCATATCTGCTCATGAAATAATGTGGCTGCATTTATTATGTATTACCAATGCAGTCTATATCCATAAGTTGCTATGGATGTAGTTTAAGGTTAAAATAATCAGATATGGTAGGCCCAACTATTTAATATTTTATTAGCATAATGTCAATAAAAATTCATGATGGGAGTGGAATTGTATTCATATAGATTTTTACAAGAACACTTGATTATTGTTGTTTTAATAGCCAGTAGTTAGGAAGTTGTATTGAGGGAACTAGACAGGGTAGATTTATGCCATCTACTGGCAGGCTTTGCCATAAAGTATGCTCTTAGTTTTGATTTGTTTTTGTTGTTGTAATTTTACCCCCTTTTTCTTCACAATTTCGTGATATCCAATTGCGATCTTATCTCATCGCTGCAACTCCCCCAACCGGCTCAGGAGATGCGAAGGTCGAGTCATGCTCGCTCTTCTGTGATCGTCTGAATACCTTGGTCAATATACCAACGAATGACCGCACTGTCAATAATAACCGTAACAGTCAATAACAGTGCAATCATATATAAACTCACTATTTGTCACGCTCCAAATTCAACCAATGTGTTATAGATATTTATTGCCGATTTATAAACTACATTTAAGCTTCTAAACTGCTTAACTCTAGGCTCTTTATATTACTAATGTTAATAATAACCATGGGATTATTATATCGCTTTTCAAAGACCCGAAGATGCTTGAAAAAGACGCTAGAAAGATCCTTAACAAAGACGCTTTCTTTATACTGTATGTTTGATCACACATGTGTGATTCATTTGTTGATTAGTTTGCTAATTGTGTGTGTGATTTATTTAACCTAGGACTGTCTAAAGAAGGTATAGGCATCACCTAGGCCTGGCTCAAGAAGGTATAGTCATTCACTGTAGAAGTCTCACATACAAATTACCTCTGGCAGTAATTGGATTGAAAGAGGTCTTGCAGCAATAAGCCTCTTACAGTATTGCAGTTTGCACTTGTTGCTGAGCAGGCAGAGCAGATCCAGGACAGTTTGATGGACACACGGGCTAACATTGCTTAATAACTGCCTATAGGATGAGATTTGAACTACAACCTTGGTTTGAAACGAGGATAGCGTCGATGGGACATATATAATCATTTCCAGTTAGGCCTACAGGCTTTATACCCCTGCAAGGTCAGTCAAGATGATGGCTGGAGATGTTGTTGGTATCTGGGAGGTGGCGTTAAGCGATGGGGTTTACAGGATTGAGTTTGAACACGGCACGGCGACAGGGAAGAGGGTTGTTTGGATCAATGGACAGGTACGTAGGCCCTGAAACATATTCCTTCTTAAAATCTCTAAGGTGTTATTGAGTAGTCAGAGCTATGTACAGAAGGCCTATGGCTGTCTGATTTGCTTTCTTCCTCAGGAGGTGCTCAGAAGAGATTGGATGTTCAAACTGGTTGGAAAGGAGACCTTCACAGTGGGAGGCATGGAAACAAAAGCAACAGTAAACATTGAGGCTATCAGTGGCTTTACCTACGAGTACACCTTGGAGATTGATGGCAAGAGTCTCCAGAAGTTCATAGATAACAGATCCAAAGTCACTAAGACGTGGGTGCTGCAAGTGGATGGTGTTGACTGCAGGATTGTCCTTGGTAAGGATCAAAAAACAAAAAGCATGTTCTTTCCTATGAGCATTGAGCAATATTTCAGTGTCAATTCCAGCTACACTGTCTATTCTAAAAGGTCTATAAAAACATAGTTGGCTGTGTGTAAGGCAACATGCATGTCAGCGCTGTTCTGAGTAGTATAATCTATTTAGGGGAACACTTTTGGGTTGGCTATTTTAAGCCATGCGAGCAACCTGATTGGAAGGGACACTGTCCTTTGTAGCCTATAGCAGAAAGCTCCATGTGACACGAATAAACAAAGCAGGGAACTCTGCACTGTGTGATGTTATGATGCTCTTGTGGATGTGTAATGCACACCGGTAAATCACTAGCAATCATTCCAATGCACTGCATGGTGCTTCTGTCCTGTAAGTCTATGGTGAAAAATATGATGCAAGCAATACTAATTATATACTAAATTACTACTGTATGGTTTCAACAGAAAAGGACACAATGGATGTATGGTTCAATGGGCAGAAAATGGAGACCGAGGTACTTTTTCAACCTCATATGGAATTGAATGTGAAGTTATTGTGTCCATGTATGTTGCATACATACATAGGCCAAGGTTCTGGTTTAACATGATTCACTAATGTTTTGGTCCATACTTTAGTCATCCCAGTCCTTTATGGATATTCATGTACCGTCTCTTGTGGTCGGCTATAGGGAGAGTTTGTGGATGACGGAACAGAGACACACTTCACGGTGGCAGACCATGAATGCTGCATCAAGGCTTTGAGCAGTGGGAAGAAGAGAGCTGGCATCGTCCATTACTTAATGGTGGATGGGGAAGCAGTGGCCGGCTGGACAGATTGAAGAGGACCGCTGAACTTTTCAAGTCAGGAATCTGAAATGTTGGATATATCCTATGTAAATATAAATGAGGAGGCAGCCTCAGGGATGAGTGAGTGGCATTGAACTAAGATATCAATCGACTCAAGGTCTCTGTACTGTTTCTAGATTTTTATAGATGGGATCAATATTTCTATGGTGGAACTAAGGAGTATTATCTTTCTGATAACGAGGTTGTGTATAAATAAGTCAATTAATCAAAGGAAATATGTAAATATTTAACATTTCAAATCATTCAATAAAATATAGCAATACATTTTTTAGTTGTTAGTGTAATCATGTTTGATCTTTGCTTGTTTAAGCAGATGCTACGCTATATTGCACTAATTTGCAAGCCAAATGTATCTCTTCTGAAATATGAATACCTTAGAGCTCCATATATATGGCTAAATTAATGTTATATATTGGCATATACTGTACATGTGAGTGAACATTCTTCAAATGCCGAGAAACAGATGCGCAGCCTCTGCGCAATAAGTACATTCAAGAACGCGACGCCTCTGAACCAGCCAATGCGTAATATGGTTGCCGCCATAGAGATAGATTGAAAACTCTAGTGCCCAAATGAACTATCGGGCCCAAATGCCTATTTTACCATGGGCATTGCCATTGAGGACTTTCAGCATTTTAAAGAAGTCAACTGGGTGGGACTTCCTATGTGTTAATCCAGGTCACCAGGAGGGATCAGCCGATGAATTATACCCCCGTGAAAACAATCCATAAATGCAGGTGGCAATAAATCGCTGACTTTATACCTGTTAAAACAACACACTCCAGGTGGCAGTATGCACCCATTCAGTTTGTTTGCCAACTCATAGAAGTAGTAGAATAAGAAAATTAACTACTTCGAAATGGAGATGGACGCAATGGCTCTGCCTGTGCTCTCACAGATGCCATAATAGGACAGATACAATGATGCGATGTCTATCTAAGTCTATGGGTTGCAGCAGACGTTTTCCAGTAGGAAACGTTCAGGGAATGACGTCCAATGATACAGACGGGATGGATTTCTACCCAAGAGGAAGGGGAAAGCACCTATGTTTTGCCGATCAACTAGAGCAATCTGTAAAATATATATCGCTCTCATCGCAATAAGTAGCCACATTTGTATTGTGTCTTGGAATTTTCGGCAACTGCATGCGCCCAGTGTTTGGACCAAATCCGGACTGTGGGGGGAGTTTTGCGCCTGCTTTTGCACGCTAAACAAAACAACGAACAAGGACTTGGCTGCGCAGAACACACATCCAGCCACGATTAGTAACTATTTAGCTAGTTATGTAGATTGCTTTTGGCAGGTTTGCCTGGGTACATAACTACATTGGTTTATTTGCATGTTTGTGAAGAAAAGCTCCAAACAGATTGGTCGGTCTAAGGAGAGAATGATAGGGGTTTGAGAAATTCAGAGTTTTGTCCCCGGCTTGGACGTTAGCCTCTGCTAGCTAACAGAGTTAGCAAATGCCAAAGGGCTATTTAGCAAGCGTTTTCAAACCTTTCCAGCGTTTGAGAGTTATGACATGACTGCAGTACAGTACTTACCTGTTTGCTGGATTGCTACTATTCATACACACGCTAATATTCGTGAATAAGGTTTTTACTTCCACACTCCGTGAGGGACGGAGCAGGATATGGGGAAGCGTTGCTCAGCCGACTACTACTGTCACTCCTCCAGGATTTCGAATCAGGAGAGCCCGGGTCGGTTGTTTGGACTCACGGGTAGCCAGCTAGCTACACATGGACTCACTGACAAGTAACTACTGTTTCATTTCAATACATATTTGCAGTTTGAATCAAGTAGCTAGCTATCGACAAATTATTTTGCGTGCCTCACCCACAATATTGTGCTGAGGACCACACCATTTGACCAGACCAGTCAACTCGTTACCAGTCGTGAAAGGGCAAGAACAAAAACGACGCGCAAAATGAACTATCAGCAGCACCTTGCAAACTCGGCTGCCATTCGGTCTGAGATCCAGAGGTTCGAATCCGTCCATCCAAACATCTACTCCATATATGAACTGCTGGAGCGCGTGGAAGAGCCCATCCTGCAGAATCAGATTCGAGAACATGTCATCGCCATTGAAGGTAAGGCAGTAGGGGTGCATGTAGCCGTCGCTACAGGTGACATCGGTACATCACCAT
Organism: Oncorhynchus kisutch; assembly: GCF_002021735.2. Taxonomy (NCBI): domain Eukaryota; kingdom Metazoa; phylum Chordata; class Actinopteri; order Salmoniformes; family Salmonidae; genus Oncorhynchus; species Oncorhynchus kisutch. The sequence goes on along the minus strand of NW_022261982.1, from coordinate 467,018 downwards.
AACATGTTTTGCTCTGCACTCTCTAATCCTCTCAAATCTGTTTACTGCTGTGGTGTCGGAGTGTTGTATCATTTTAATATGGTTACATCATGGCAGAGCTGCTATGTTGTATGAATGAATGAATTAATTAATGTATAGGCCTTGGTTCCCTGATTGTCAATCAACATTGATTTCTCTATTGAGCTGTTTCAACAAGCACTTAGCCCAGCTGTATGACACTCAGATAACAATCAGTAGCTTATCATTTGAATAACTTGCATGCAGAACTACATGAGGGGAAGCTCCGACGATCTGCTTTTCAAACTTCTCACACAGCTGGGCAGATGTTGGGCTACCACTATGTACTAGAAGGAGTGACATGCATTATCTCACGACCCCCTTGATAATACATTGTCCTGTTATAATGGCGTCATCATATCGTGACTCATGGCTACTGCTTTTTTTACTCTATTGATTGACTGATGAATGTCCAGCAGTATTGTAGTGAAGGCCTGGTATTGTTGTTGTCGGTGAGAATGGCAACTGGCTTCTCTCATTCACT